>NC_091205.1:3606025-3621025 GCF_040958095.1 Procambarus clarkii | reverse complement strand
CACACACACACATATAGAGAGAGAAAGAGAGAAAGAAAGATTTTGGGGTTGATATCGCACCGGACCTGTCCCCAGAGGCCCACATCAAAAGAATATCATCAGCGGCATATGCTAGACTGGCCAACATAAGAACTGCCTTTAGAAACTTGGGTAAGGAATCTTTCAGAACCCTGTATACCACTTTTGTAAGACCAATCATGGAGTATGCAGCTCCAGCCTGGAGTCCATACTTAGTTAAACACAAGACAAACCTAGAAAAGATTCAGCGGTATGCCACCAGGTTCGTCCCGGAACTGAGAGGAACTGAGCTACGAGGAAAGGCTAAAGGAGCTGAACCTCACATCCCTGGAAAACAGAAGAGTAAGGGGAGACATGATAACCACCTACAAAATTCTCAGGGGAATTAACAGGGTGCACAAAGACAAACTCTTCAGCACGGATGGAACACGAACAAGGAGACACAGGTGGAAGCTTAGTACCCAGATGAGCCACAGAGACGTTAGAAAGAATTTTTTCAGTGTCAGAGTAGTTAATAAATGGAATGCTTTAGGCAGTGATGTGGTGGAGGCTGACTCCATACACAGTTTCAAATGTAGATATGATAGAGCCCAGTAGGCTCAGGAATCTGTACACCAGTGGATTGACAGTTGAGAGGCGGGACCAAAGAGCCAATGCTCAACCCCCGTAAGCACAATTAGGTGAGTACAATTAGGTGAGTACACATGCTCCCCCAATCCTCCCCCTCTCATCCCCACAACCCTCCCCCCTCTCACTCTCCCCCTCAACCCTCCCCCTCTCACCCACCCCCACAACCCTCAGAAGAGAGTCAGTTTCAGGGTGATGAAACATAGATGGGATCAGTAATAGATGTACGCAGTAATAAGGAAAGAGAGGGAAGGTAGGGGAGGAGGCGGAGTGGCCCTACTCATGAAAAAGGAATGGACTTTTAAGAAGATGGCTTTCCCGGGCTGTGAGGGGTTCAGAGATTACATAGCAGCAGGCACCATGACAATGGGAGGACCAAGAATAGTAGTAGCAGTAATATACAACCTTCCACCAAATGACAGAAGACCAAGTCAAGAGTATGACAACAACATGGCAGTTAACACTATACTTAAGAGGGCAGCCTCTGCTGCCTGTAGAAATAGATCCCACCTGCTCATCATGGGGGACTTCAATCACGGGAGGATTGACTGGAAGAACAAGGAACCGCATGGAGGCGAGGACACGTGGAGAGCCAAACTACTGGAGGTGGTGACTAGAAACTTTTCAACTCAGCATGTCAGAGAACCCACAAGGTTAAGAGGAAAGGACGAACCAGCGAGACTCGATCTGGTCTTCACTCTGAACGACTCCGACATAAAAGAAATCAGTTTTGAGGCCCCAGTAAAAATGAGCGACCACATTTGTACTGGTGTACTGGTGCTTGAGTACCTGATTGAAAAAGGGGTATTGAACTCGAGGAGGGATACCGAAACCAAAAGTTTAGCATACCCAAAGGGAAACTATGAGGACATTAGAAAATTCCTAACAGAAATAGCATGGGAAACAGAGCTCAGGGGAAAGACGGCCCAAGACATGATGGACTACATCACGCAGAAGTGCAAGGACGCAGCAAACAAGTTTGTCCCAGTCCAAAAGAAAAATAGTGAAATGAAGATGAGAAACCCATGGTTTAATCCGAGATGTAGGCTAGCTAAGCAGCAAAGTAAAAGGGCATAGACAAACTATAGGGATAACAGGACACAGGAGAGCAAAGAAAGATACCAGAATGCCAGGAATGAATATGTCAGGGTGAGAAGAGAGGCAGAAAGACAATACGAAAATGATATCTCAAGCAAGGCAATGACTCAGCTTAAATTTCTGCATAGCCACATCAGGAGAAAAACTACAGTAAAGGAACTGGTTATGAAATTATGGATAGGGGCAGAAGGATTCACTACAAACGACAAGGAAGTGTGTGAGGAACTGAATAAGAAATTCCAGGAGGTCTTAACCTTAGAGCAAGGAGAAATTACAGAGGTAAGAGAGGGAATAGCTAACCAGGAACCACTGGAAGAGTTTAAGATTACCAGCGGGGAAGTAAGGAAGTTTTTACTAGAGTTGGATGTGACAAAGGCTATAGGCCCAGATGGAATCTCCCCTTGGATACTAAAGGAAGGAGCAGAAGAACTGTGCCTACCACTCTCCATAGTGTTTAAAAAATCAGTGGCAACAAGGGAACTGCCAGAAATTTGGAAATCAGCTAACATAGTCCCGATATACAAGAAAGGGAATAGACAGGAGGCACTGAATTACAGGCCGGTGTCCCTAACCTGCATACCATGCTAGCTGATGGAGAAGATTGTGCGAAGAAAGCTAGTGGAGCATCTGGAGCGAAAGAACTTTGTAACACAGCATCAACATGGGTTCAGGGAAGAGAGGTCCTGCCTCACAGGGTTACTTGATTTCTACGACCAGGCAACAAAAATGAGGCAAGAAAGAGAAGGGTGGGCAGACTGCATATTTTTCGATTGTCAGAAAGCCTTTGATACAGTGCCACACAAGAGGCTAGTGAAAAAGGTGGAGATGCAGGGTGGAATGAAAGGGAAGGTACTCCATTGGATAAAGGAGTACCTAAGCAACAGGAGGCAACGAGTCAGTGTGAGGGGTGGGGCAAGACGTTACAAGTGGATTCCCGCACGGGTCAGTCCTTGGACCTATACTGTTTCTGGTATATGTAAATGATCTCACAGAGGGTATAGATTCGTTCCTCTCAATGTTTTCGACGATGCAAAAATTATGAGGAGGATTGAAACAGAGGATGATAGTAGGAGGCTACAAGATGACCTAGATAGACTGAGTGAATGGTCCAACAAATGGCTGTTGAAGTTCAACCCGAGTAAATGCAAAGTAATGAAACTAGGCAGTGGAAACAGGAGGCCAGACACAGGATACAGAATAGGAGATGAAGTACTTAATGAAACGGACAGAAAGAAAGATCTAGGAGTTGATATCACACCAAACCTGTCTCCTGAAGGCCACATAAAGAGAATAACGTCTACGGCATATGCGAGGCTGGCTAACATCAGAACAGCGTTCAGGAACCTGTGTAAGGAATCATTCAGAATCTTGTACACCAAATATGTAAGACCAATCCTGGAGTATGCGGCCCCAGCATGGAGCCCGTACCTTGTCAAGCACAAGACGAAGCTGGAAAAAGTCCAAAGGTATGCTACTGGACTGGTCCCAGAACTAAGAGGCATGAGTTATGATGAAAGGCTGCGGGAAATGCACCTTACGACACTGGAAGATAGAAGAATAAGGGGGACATGATCACAACCTACAAAATCCCCAGTGGAATCGAACGGGAAAACAAGGATGAACTATTCAACATTGGAGGGACGCGAACAAGGGGACACAGGTGGATGCTGAGTACCCAAATGAGCCACAGAGACATTAGAAAGAACTTTTTCAGTGTCAGAGTAGTTAGTAAATGGAATGCACTAGGAAGTGATGTGGTGGATGCTGACTCCATACACAGTTTCAAATGTAGATATGATAGAGCCCAGTAGGCTCAGGAATCTGTACACCAGTTGATTGATGGTTGAGAGGCGGGACCAAAGAGCCGAAGCTCAACCCCCGCAAGTACAATTAGGTGAGTACAATACAACTCCTTTTACCCCCCTGTTACGGCCCTCTCGGGACGCAACGGGGTTCTTACTCTGATGTAGTTAGAGGAAGATATATATCCGGCCCCAAGCCAGTAGAGGCTATCAAGGGATGCGATCCGTGACGCAAGTAACTTAAAGGGAGTAGGGAAAGAAAGGTAAGAACTTAATATAATATAATATAACCTTCACCATTTAAATATATAAAAGTAAAACGTACACAAGGGGGAGGGGTATTAACACTTTACAAAGGGGGTCAACACTGTAGTCTTCTGCTGGAGACTATGGATCCTTGAAGCTAGGTGCTGAGTCCGCGGTGCTTTCTTCGTGGCCTCAAGACGTGTCCTCTGAGAACTCCGAGTCTACCCTGGCCACAGGTCAGCCACAACACAGGTCCACTGGGGGCACCGTCGTGGAGGCCGACAACCACACGTCCAGCAGGTCTGCTGGCAGGTACTGAGCCACCAAGGCTGGTACGACCACTCCACGAACGATAAAAGGGGTACGCCTTAGACAGGAGTCTCGTGTGATATCACCAATCACCCTCCTGTCCTTAATACCCCAGTGGATTATCGTCTCCAACCGTCGGTCCCGGGTAAATCCTTCCACTGCCACTCCACTGGCAGGCTTAACACACCACAGTGTTCTTCCGGGGGGACGACGTCACGACAGCTGCAGCAAACTTCACTGTATGGAGACTGGCTGCCTCGGGTAGACTGACTACACCTTCAACACAGTGGTCCCAGGTTGGCTCTGTAAGCAGACACGTCATTAATAACCGGGACACTAATACACCACACTCACAGGCTCAGATACAAACGCCCGACATATCCACTCCCTAGATGGCGCTGTCGTCGGAGCACCACCTCACCAGAGGTCAGGAGCGGCGGTGTTGAGCGCTGAACCAGACTGGAAACTGGTCCTCGAGGCCAGTACACGCTGTCCTCACTAGGTGTCGTCGTTCGTTTGGCGGGGGTTTCGGGAGCTGACCCACAGATGGCGTGTTTGTCACTGCTCCAGGCTCGGACGTTGGATCCGGGTTCGTAACAGTCCGGGTTTCGTCCGGGTTTCAGTGTCAGAGTAGTTAGTAAATGGAATGCACTAGGAAGTGATGTGGTGGATGCTGACTCCATACACAGTTTCAAATGTAGATATGATAGAGCCCAGTAGGCTCAGGAATCTGTACACCAGTTGATTGATGGTTGAGAGGCGGGACCAAAGAGCCGAAGCTCAACCCCCGCAAGTACAATTAGGTGAGTACAATACAACTCCTTTTACCCCCCCCCCCCCCCGACCCTTACTTTCTCTCTCATTCTCTCTGTTCTCTGTTCACTCTCTCTCTCTCTCTCTCTCTCTCTCTCTCTCTCTCTCTCTCTCTCTCTCTCTCTCTCTCTCTCTCTCTCTCTCTCTCTCTCTCTCTCTCTCTCTCTCTCTCTCTCTCTCTCTCTCTCTCTCTCTCTCTCTCTCTCTCTCTCTCTCTCTCTCTCTCTCTCTCTCTCTCTGCCCCCTGTCTCTCTACCCCCCCCCTTTAAAACATATCAGGAAAAGGGACAAAATGGCAGGAGGATGCAACAGGGACACAGGGATTAGTCAAGGCGACCAAACGAAGGAAATGTTATCCCAAGTTCTGGAGGTATTCAGGTCGGAGAGACATGAAATGAGGATTTCAATTAACAACCAGCAAAGTGAGCTGACATCAGCAAGGGAGGAGATCAAATCCCTCACAGAGAAAAATAAAGAGACCAAGCATCAGATTATCATCCAAAGGGAAGGTGGGAATGTTGCATTGTAAGGAAATACCTCTGTACCTGAAACATTTGCGGAAATACTGAGAAAGAGCTCAGAAGCAATGAACACAGTGAGGGAGGTAGCAATGCAAGCAGCTACCTCACAGTAAGAAACAAGGTGCACCAGTCAGCTGCTGGAGAGAAAAAGATCAGTGGTAGTTGTAGGCATCAAAGAACAGGAAGGATCCAATAGGCAAGATTGGAATTGCAAGGATAGAGAGGCAGTACTTGGGCTACTGAAGGGGTTGCAGATGGCAGGGGCTGAACAAAACATTGAGAAGGATTTCAGGTTGGGCTTGTACAACAAGGACAGAAACCACCTGGTAAAGGTGGTGTTTACAAATGAGTCCACGAAGGAGGTTATTCTAGAATGGAAGAGTTGTCTGCAGTATGTGGAGGAATACAAGAAAGTTTTCCTGCAAAGGTACAGGACGAAAGAGGAGAGAGCCAAGGCAGCAGAGGGAAAGAGGAAGCGCAGAGAGATAGGAGTAAACCAGGAAATCACAGCCCCGAATACAACAGTCCCAGAGACAAGAGGGGGAACCCACACCCAGCATCCCAGCAACACCATAGGGGAAGGAAACACCACCACCCTCCTCTGAATAGAAACCCTCCCTTCCCCATACCCTACTTGCCCCAACCCAAATGCTAACAAAACCCTCCCTCCCCCCTCACCTCATTCTGACACTGTCACCCCTTCTTATTCCCACCATGTCCCCCCTCACGCCTTCCCCCCCTGTCCCCTCTCCCCCTTCATCCCATACCTTCCCATTCCCTCCTCCCCCCTCACCCCGTATCCTCCATGTCCCCCCTATCTCCTTAACCCACACCCTACCTGTCCGCCCTTCCCTTGAACCCCCAACTCCAAAATCCTCTGAGACCCTGCAAACCACCTCACAGATCTTCTCACCCAGGGAACAGCTTTCCCCACCAGCAGAATGCTCACCAAGAAGGGGACAAGAAAATGAAGAGAAAAAAGTGAGCTTCAAGGCAATGTCCACTAACATAGATGGGATTACAAATAAAACAAGTGAACTTGGAGAATGGGCACTAGAAGAAAGCCCAGACATAATCGCACTAACAGAAACAAAGCTCCCGCCAAACACACACCGAAACTACGACGTTGGTACAACGTTCGAACAAGTTTTAACACCTCCTAACCAGTTATAACAACCAATATAGCAAGTTGTAACAACGTTCTAATACGTCATAAACACGTTAAGCCAAGATGTAACAAGTTTATTACAAGTTGTAACAAGCGGAAAATAGAGACAATTACGGTTTGTGTTTCCAGGGCTAACGAAAACAATAACAAACGCAGTGTTTCCACAGGACTAGAATGTAGTGAGGTTGTAGAGAGAAGGGAGAGGAGGAGGTGGTGTAGCTTTGATGATAAGAAAAGGTTTGAGTTTTGAAGAGATGGTAAATCAGAACTGTGAAGGTTTCAGTGACTACATTTCTGGCACACACACAAAAAAAAACATAGTAACTGTAGGACAGAAAATTATAGTAGTAGTCATATATAACCCCCCACCGAACGACAGAAGACCTAGACAGGAATATGATAGAAACAACATGGCCATCATTAATATAATAGAGAGAGCAGCTTCTGTGGCAAGCTGGAATGGATCCAGGCTACTAATCATGGACGACTTCAACCATGGGAAGATAGATTGGGGGAACAGAAACCCACATTGAGGACCAGACACATGGAGAGCTAAGCTGCTGGATGTGGCAACAAGAAACTTTGTAAGTGAACACGTCAAGGGACCGACAAGAATGAGAGAAGAGGATGAACCAACCTTGCTTCATCTGATATTTACCCTAAAAGAGTCGGATATAATTGAAGTTAAGTTGGAAGCCCCCATCTGAATGAGTGATAATAGTGTATTGAGCTTTGAGTACCTAGTTGAGCTAGGAATTATCTCCCCGAAAAAGGGACTGGGAAACAAAGGGCTGGTGTACCAAAAGGGAAACTATGAGGAGGTGAATATATTCCTAAGGGATATACAATGGGAAACAAAACTCAGAACTAAGTCTGTATAAGACATGATGGACTATGTCACCCAAAAGTGTCAGGAGGCTGTAAGCAGGTTTGTCCCGGCCCGACAGGAAAAAACATAGAAGCAAAAGAAGAATCCGTGGTTTAATAAGGAATGTATGAAAGCAAAGGAGCTGAACAAAAGGGCACGGAGGAACTTCCGTAATAACAGAATACCAGAGTAGAGGGAGTTACCAGAGAACCAGGAACGAGTATGTTAGGGTGAGAAGAGCAGCTGAGAAAATATATGAAAATGATATAGATAATAAAGCAAAGACCGAACCAAAGCTACTACACAATCACATCAGGAGGAAGACAACAGTGAAGGAAAAGGTGATGAAACTTAGGATGGGTGAGGACAGGTACACAGAGAATGACAAAGAGGTGTGTGAGGAACTCAACAAAACGTTCCAGGAGGCCTTTACAATAGAAAAGGGAGAAGTCACGGCGCTAGGAGAGGTGGCAGCAAACCAGTCGACCTTGGAAAGGTTCGAAATTACTAGAGATGAGGTCAAGAAGCACCTATTTTAGCTGGACGTGAGAAAAGCTGTTGGGCCGGACAGAATCTCACCATGGGTGTTGTAAGAGTGTGCAGGAGCATTTTGTTTGCCACTATACAGAGTGTATAGTAGGTCACTGGAAATGGGAGACCTACCAGAAATATGGAAGACGGCTAATGTAGTCCCCATATACAAAAATGGTGCGAGACAAGAGGCACTGAACTACAGGCCAGTGTCCTTAACTTGTATACCATGCAAGGTGATGGAGAAGACTGTGAGAAAAAACCTAGTAACACATGTGGAGAGAAGAAACTTCGTGACACTCCATCAACATGGGTTCAGGGAGGGAAAATCGTCCCTTACATGCTTAATAGAATTTAATAGAATTTAATAGAATCTACGATCACGTGACAAAGATTAAGCAAGAAAGAGAAGGATGGGCGAACTGCATTTTTTTGTAATGTCGGAATGCCTTTGACACAGTATTCTTTAAAAGGCTGATGCATAAGCTGGAGAAACAGGCAGGAGTAAATGCTGGGGCGCTCCAGTAGATAATGGAGTATCTAAGCAATAGGAAGCAGAGAGTTACAGTGAGGGGTGAGAACTCAGATTGGCGTGAAGTCAACAGTGGAGTCCCACAGGGCTCTGTACTCGGACCAATCCTGTTTCTGATATACGTAAATGATCTCCCAGAGGGTATAGACTCATTCCTCTCAATGTTTGCTGACGACGCCAAAATTATGAGAAGGATTAAGACAGAGGAGGACAGTTTGAGACTTCAAGAAGACCTGGATAAGCTGCAGGAATGGTCGAACAAATGGTTGTTAGAGTTTAACCCAAGCAAATATTATGTAATGAAGATAAGGGTAGGAAGCAGGAGACGAGATACAAGGTATCATTTGGGAGATGAAGTACTTCAGGAGTCAGAAAGAGAGAAAGACCTGGGGGTTGATATCACGCCGGACCTGTCCCCTGAAGCTCATATCAAGAGGATAACATCAGTGGCATATGCCAGGTTGGCTAACATAAGAACGGCCTTTAGAAATTTGTGTAAGGAATCTTTTAGAACATTATATACCACATGTGTCAGACCAATCCTGGAGTATGCGGGTCCAGCATGGAGTCCATACCTAGTCAAGCATAGGACTAAGGAGCCTTTTTGGGCTCCTTGCTCTGCCGCTTCACTTTTGGCTCTCAATTGCCTCAGGATCTCATCCTTCATCCCAGCTACTTTAGATGCTTTCAACCTAATGCCACATTTTTCTGTTATTTGTTTTAATTGATCCCTCGTGCAACCTTCCAAGTCCTCAGGCTTGCCTGACTCCACAAATGCTTGCACCTTATCCATCTTGTCCTGTGAGTCTTCCCAATTGAAAGAATATACACCTACGGTCACACAGTTTATCTATTTCAACAAGGGGTGTACAAATCCACTCTTGGACAGGGTGTGGGTGTGTCAATTCACTCTCCCGGACACAAGAGAGAGTGGAAAAGGTTCAAAGGTTTGACACCAGACTACTACCCAACTGAGGGGTATGAGCTACGAGGAGAGACTACGGGAATTAAACCTCACTTCGTTGGAAGACAGAAGAGTTAGGGGGGACATGATCACCACATTCAAGATTCTCAAGGGAATCGACTGGGAACATAAAGACAGGCTATTTAACAGAAGGGGCACACGTACTAGGGGACACAGGTGGAAACTGAGTGCCCAAATGAGCCACAGAGATATTAGAAAGAACTTTTTTAGTGTCAGAGTGGTTGACAAATAGAATTCATTAGGAAGTGATGTGGTGGAGGCTGACTCCATACACAGTTTCAAGTGTAGATATGATAGAGCCCAATACGCTCAAGAACCTGTACAACTGTAGATTGATGGTTGAGAGGCGGGACTAAAGAGCCAGAGCTCAACCCCCGCAAGCACAATTAGGTGATTAGGTTAGTACACACACTCACACACATACACACAGATAGAAGGAGCTGAACAAAACATTGAGAAGGTTTTCAGGTTGGGCTGGTACAACAAGGACAGAAACCGACTTGTAAAAGTGGTGTTTACAAACGAAACCACGAAGGAGGATATTCTCGAAAGGAAGAGTCATCTGCAGCATGTGGAGGGATACAAAAAAGTATTCCTGCAGTGGGACAGGATGATGGAGGAGAGAGCCAGGGCAGCAGAGGCAAGGAGGAAGCGCAGGGAGAGAGAAGCAAACCAGGAAATCACAGCCCCCAACACAACAGTCCTAGAGACAAGAGGGGAACCCAAGACCAGCATCCCAGCAACACCAGAGGGGAGGGCAACACCACCACCCCCTCTGCATAAAAACGCTCCCTTCCCCTCACCTACCTGCCCCCACCCAACCATCCCTCCACCTCCCCCCCCCCACCCTATTCTGACCCTGTCACCCCTTCCCCATTCCCATCATGTCCCCCCTCTCACCTTTCCCCCCCTGTCTCCCCTCCCCCTTCATCCCATACCCTCCCTATCCCTCCTCCTCCCTCACCCAGTATCCTCCATGTCCCCCCTATCTCCTTAACCCACACCCTACCTGTCCCCCCTTCCCTTAAACACCCACCACCCACCCCAAAATCCACTGAGACCCTGCAAAACACCTCACAGATCTTCTCACCAACGGTACAGCTTCCCACACCAGCAGAATGCTCGCCAAGAAAGGGACAAGAAAATGAACAGAAGAAAGTGAGCTACAAGGCAATGTACACTAGAAGAAAACCCAGACATAATAGCACTCACAGAAACAAAGCTATCGAAAACTATAACAAACGCAGTGTTGCAACATGGCTACTATAGTGAGGAAAGAGAGAGAAGGGAGAGGAGGAGGTGGTGTAGCTTTGCTACTAAGAAAAGGTTGGAGTTTCGAAGAGATGGTAATTCAGAACTGTGAAGGTTTCAGTGACTACCTAACAGGCACCATAGCAACTGGACAACAGAAAATTATAGTAGTAGTCATATATAACCCCCTCACCGAATGACAGAAGACCCAGACAGGAATATGATAGAAACAACTTGGCCACCATCAATATAATAGAGAGAGCAGCTTCTGTGGCTAGCAGGAACGGATCCAGACTACTAATCATGAGAGACTTCAACCATGGAAAGATAGATTGGGGGAACAGAGACCCCACATGTAGGCCCAGACACATAGAGAGCTAAGCTGCTGGATGTGGCAACAAGAAACTTTCTAAGTCAACACGTCAAGGGACCGACAAGAATGAGAGGAGAGGATGAACCAGCCTTGCTTGATCTGATATTTACCCTAAATGAGTCGGATATAAGGGAAGTTAAGTTGGAATCCTCCTTGGGAATGAGTGATCATAGTGTATTGGCATACTAACGGTCAGGTATGTGACTTCAAACACATGGGTTAACATGTGTTTCCATCTCAAATAAGTTACATCAGAGAGCTCAGGGAACCGATACACTTTCAGAAGAAACTTTCAGAATATTGCACTATGTTAGATCAGACTTTGTTAGATCAGACTTTGTTAGATCAGACTACGTTAGATCAGACTACGTTAGATCAGACTTTGTTAGATCAGACTTTGTTAGATCAGACTATGTTAGATCAGACTACGTTAGATCAGACTTTGTTAGATCAGACTACGTTAGATCAGACCACGTTAGATCAGACTACGTTAGATCAGACTTTGTTAGATCAGACTACGTTAGATCAGACTACGTTAGATCAGACTACATTAGATCAGACTACATTAGATCACACTACGTTAGATCAGACTACGTTAGATCAGACCACGTTAGATCAGACTTCGTTAGATCAGACTACGTTAGGTCAGACTACGTTAGATCAGACTACGTTAGATCAGACTACGTTAGATCAGACTACGTTAGGTCAGACTACATTAGATCAGACTACGTTAGATCAGACTACGTTAGATCAGACTACGTTAGGTCAGACTACATTAGATCAGACTACGTTAGGTCAGACTACGTTAGATCAGACTACGTTAGATCAGACTACGTTAGATCAGACTACGTTAGGTCAGACTACATTAGATCAGACTACGTTAGGTCAGACTACGTTAGATCAGACTACGTTAGATCAGACTACGTTAGATCAGACTACGTTAGATCAGACTACGTTAGATCAGACTACGTTAGGTCAGACTACGTTAGATCAGACTACGTTAGATCAGACTTCGTTAGATCAGACTACGTTAGGTCAGACTACGTTAGATCAGACTACGTTAGGTCAGACTACGTTAGATCAGACTACGTTAGATCAGACTTCGTTAGATCAGACTACGTTAGGTCAGACTACGTTAGATCAGACTACGTTAGATCAGACTACGTTAGTTCAGACTACATTAGATCAGACTACGTTAGGTCAGACTACATTAGATCAGACTACGTTAGATCAGACTACGTTAGGTCAGTATTAGAATGTGTTGTCTCAAAGTGGAATATCCATGTGAAAAACTTTAAACATAATTACTTATAGTATAAAAGTTTGTTAAAGTTCTGGTTCATTAAACTACTAGGATCAGTAAAGAGGAATAAGCTTCAAAAGCTGAAAATAGAGACGGACAAGAAATGACATGATTACGACATATGAGATTAGTCAGTAGGAGTTACGAGGAGGATTCGAACCTATGCTCTGGGTACTCCCAAGCACACGCCTTGGACCACTACACCACGACATGCTTGGGAGCACCCACAACATAGTTTCGAACCCTCCTTAAGACAACTACTGATTTTCTCAATGATACATCACGTTAAAGAAATATTTCTTTGAACACATATAAGAGTCTTAGAAGCTTTATCAAAAAGAGACAAAAACGAAATTTAAACCAATTAAGATGTTCATGGTGGGAGGAGGTGGGTGGTAACTATAGTTTACATGAGCCGGCAGCTCGTCCTCCTAAAGTTTCCAAACGTCAAGAGAGTGGTCAAATTAGAGTGCCCTTATCCTAACCTACCAGAGGACCCAAAACAGAAAACGGGGCAGTGCGTCACTTTCCCCAGCCGCTTCCATTATCTTGTACGTCAATTTGTGTCCATTTGTAATGCATACGAGCGAAATGCGACGTTCTTTTTAGGAGGCCAGGTTGGAGCCGGAGGGCTGTATGACAGCACTGCTTCAGTTTAAGGGAAGTTAACAATAGTGCAAAAGTTGAAGCTATTTCCATTCATAGCTTCAGGAGAGAGCGTGATAATAAGCCAGACGGTCAAGTGACAATGGACGTGGAGGCCGGCAACTATGAGGTGGAGCCTAAGAGCTGAAACTTGGCGTGCATGCACACATAAGTGAGGACACACACACACAATTTCAATGTTAATCCAATTGGAATAAACATACAAAAACGCCGTCAATAAACAAATCATGGAACATTATATTAGATTAAATACATGACCGATTGCATCACGACTACAATTAGCAATTTAAGCACTTAAATAAGCATTTAGTTTTGCCATCATTTGGAAAATATAATTTTAATCGCATTTGAAATTTGGGAACAAAGTTATTTTGGGGGGATGAAATTATGTCAATGGATATCTATAATGTAACTGTGAATTTAATGATACAAAAAATCATGAATATATATATGCATTGTGAATGGATTATTCTCCTTTACAGCCCCGCTCCTGTGACAGTTAAGTCCACTACGGGTTCACCTTAGCCCGTGCTACATGGAACTTTTTGTTCCCAGTAGCTAACAACTAGGCATTATTCTTTTGAGTAACGGAAACTTCTCATTGAGAAGAGACCGAGGACGGCTTCAGTGTCGCCAGGGACAAACACAAGTTAAAGTGTTATACACACATGACGTTTAATTGTATTGTGAGCATTTATATATTAAAACAAAACACGTCACAAAAATGCTGCAAGAATCCAATAATCCAACTCTAACATATAAGGAGAAAGTGACGACAGACAGAATCGCTGTCACTTTAACTTCAACTTATTAATTATAATGACATGATAAAAACACATTTACATATAGACTAAACATATAATATTGAACGAAAATAAATATTCTCATTAAAATGATTGACTTAAAACATCTCACTTAAAGGCAATTCAGCCATTGCTTGTGTTAACCGATGCATGTGAGGCATAAGAGACCACGTTCTTAGAACTGAATAAGTAAAGAAGGTGTCGGGCGCCTGACACCTCGGTGACTACTGTGGCAGATGGAGCGGTTATTGTCCTCCTGCTCCTGCATGTGTGAGTGTCTACTGGACGCCACGGTGACTACTGTGGCAGATGGAGCGGTTATTGTCCTCCTGCTCCTGCATGTGTGAGTGTCTACTGGACGCCACGGTGACTACTGTGGCAGATGGGGCGGTTATTGTCCTCCTGCTCCTGCATGTGTGAGTGTCTACTGGACGCCACGGTGACTACTGTGGCAGATGGGGCGGTTATTGTCCTCCTGCTCCTGCATGTGTGAGTGTCTACTGGACGCCACGGTGACTACTGTGGCAGATGGGGCGGTTATTGTCCTCCTCCTCCTCCTGCATGTGTGAGTGTGCGCCTGACACCTCGGTGACTACTGTGGCAGATGGAGCGGTTATTGTCCTCCTGCTCCTGCATGTGAGAGTGTCTGTGCGTCTGACCTTGTGGGGCGGGGGTGGTACTGGCAGGGTCAGTCATGTGTTACTTACGATGTTTCCTGGTACTGTGAGAGGGAGGTGGGAGGGTAAAACACAGTTATTTTAATACTTGCCTAGTTGTAATTACCTATTTATGCTTGCGGGGGTTGAGCTATCTGGTCCCGCCTCTCAACTGTCAATCAACTAATGTACAGGTTCCTGAGCTTACTGGGTTCTATCATACCTACACTTGAAACTGTGTATGGAGTCAGCCACCACCACATCACTTCCTAATGCATTCCATTTGTCTACTACTCTGACACTAAAAAAATCCTTTCTAATGTCTCAATGGCTCATTTGGGCACTCAATTTCCACCTGTGTCCCCTAGTGCGTGTGCCACTTGTGGTAAATAGTCTGTCTTTATCTACCCTATCAATTCCTCTGAGAATC
>NC_091205.1:3551025-3601025 GCF_040958095.1 Procambarus clarkii | reverse complement strand
TTCTTAAAAAAAATGTTTTTTACCTGTCACAGATGTTTCCTTTATTCTTATGCTTACGAAATTAACCGTATTGTAAATAATACAGCTCAATTCTAACGCAATGTCACATAAAATAATTAAATGAAAATGAAAATAAATCGAAATATATGAAAATTAAGTTTATCAATGCAATCGGAAGCATTGAAATGGAATCATAACGTATTTAGTACAGCTTGTGTCTGCTGCAAATACGTGCAACAGATGGCGCTGTTTAAAAAAAAAAACATAATTTTACCCATCACAGGTGTGGAATCTATATAGTAGGTAAATGAAACTACGTGCGTATTCGAATGGAACGTTGTGTCAAAATTTCAATGCAATTTCTAAAGTTTTTCCGAGATAAGAACGTGTGTTGCTCTAACGTCCATCAGATGGCGATGTTTTTCAAAAAAGTATGTTTTTTTCCTGTCACATGTGAGGTGTGTATATAGTGGGTATATAAAAACACACTTCTTTTCGAATGCAACTTTGTGTAAAAATTTCAAAGCAATCGGTAAAGTGGTTTAAAAAATTTCACTCACGTGAAAAACATATGAAAAACACAATTTAAAAAAAAAAAATCCGACACAGACGTGACATCTATATAATATAAATATAAAAACCTGCTCGGGTGTGAATGGAATGTTGTGTGAAAATTTCAAAGCAATCGGTGGAGAACTTTCGGAGATTAGCGATTTTGAACAAACGAACATTTCATTTTTATTTATATACTAACAGTACCCGGCCACGCGTTGCTGTGACTCAGCAACATATGTGCGTTGCTGAGCCACAGCAACCTTCCCTGTCCCCCAGTCCTCCCCACCATTCCCCCCTCACCCGTCTTTTCGGCCTCAAAACCATTCCCCACTCCCCTGTCCCATTGTCCTCCCCACCCTTCCCCATTCCCCCATTCCCTCGTCCCCACCATCCCAAACTCCCCCTTGTCCCTTGTCTTTCCCCATCATTACCCCCTCCCTAGTCCCCCTTTCGCCCTCCCCACCATCTCTCACTTACGTCCCCTCGTCATCCCCACCATTCCAAACTCCCTCGTCCAATGCCTTCCCAAATGGTCTGATGTTCCCAGCAGAAAATTGGAAACATCAAGTGATCTGATGTTCCCATCACTGAAATAAAAAAAAAACAGTTACAAAAAAAATGAAAATATAAAAAAAATAAACTATACTCACGAAATGAACTGTATGGTACACAATACAGCTCAATTCCAATGCAATTCACACAAAATAATTCAATCAAAATAAAAATAAGTCAAAATCTATGAAAATTCAATTTATCAATGCAATCAGAAACGCTGAAATGGAATTGTAGCATATTTAGTATAGCATGTGTATTGCTCCTACATGCAACAGATGGCGCTATTTTTCAAGAAAAGCATAGTTTTACCTGTCATAGGTGTGGCATCAATACTTATACTTACAAAATGAATGACATGGTAAACAACACAGCTCAATTCCAACACAATGTCACACCTAATAATTTAATAAAAAATAAAATACATCGAAATCTATGAAAATAAAATATATCAATGCAATCGGAAACATTGAAATGGAATTTGTGACATATTTAGTATACTATGCATGTTGCTATTATGTGCACAGATAGCGTTGTTTTTCAACGCTATCTATTTTCAACGTCAAAAACGCATATTTTTATCGGTCACAGGAGTGGCATCGATATAGTAGGTATATGAAAAGACGCGTCTATTTGAATGCAACATTGTATCGAAATTTTTAAAGCAATCGATGAAGAACTTTTTGAGAATATAGCATGTGTTACCCTTACGTCCATCAGATGGCGGCATTTAAAAAAAAAACGCTTTTCCTGTCACAGATGAGGCATGTATAAAGTAGATATATAAGAAGACGCGCCTATTCGAATGCAACGTTGTGTCAAAATTTCAAAACAATCGGTAAAGAGGTTTCAAAGATTTCCTTCACATGGAAAAACACATGAAAAACACAATTTTTCAGAAAAAGCATATTTTTTATCCATCACAAACGTGACATCTATATACCATGTATATAAAAACTTGGCCAGATGCGAATGGAATGCTACGTGAAAATTTCAAAGCAATCGGTGAAGAACTTTCGGAGATTAGCGATTTGGAACAAACTAACATTTCCGTTTTTATTTATATAGATATATTTTATATATTATACATATATATATATATATATATATATATATATATATATATATATATATATATATATATATATATATATATATATATATATATATGTCGTACCTAATTGACCTCATGAAATAGGTAGCTTTATCATTTCATGAGAAAAAAATGAGAGAAAATATATTAATTCATGAAAACTTGGCTTATTAGGCAAATCGGGCCTTGCATATTAGGCTGAGAAGTGCGTTCTGGCTACTAGGTACGACATATATATATATATATATATATATATATATATATATATATATATATATATATATATATATATATATATATATATATATATATATATATATATATATATATATATATATATATATATATATATTATTAAATATGACCGAAAAAGTAAGATTAATAATTCTAACACGAATTTTCTCAATCTTTCGTACATTTCGTTTCACTGTTGGAGGTAAATAAAAAATCAATTCTCCAAAATTCTTTTTTATTTCTAGTCTGACGCGACACGAGCGCGTTTCGTAAAACTTATTACATTTTCAAAGACTTTAGTTTCACAAATACACAACTGAATAGAACTTACGCATCTCCGAGTTTATATCTACATTTGAGTGAGGTGGAAGGGGTGATGTGGCATTAACACAAGACAGAACAAGATGTGGTATTAATAGGGTATTAATTTCATCAACACAAGACAGAACAAGAGTATTAATAGGGTATTAATTTCATCAACACAACACGAAACAATGGATATTGAATAGAAGTGTTTGTAGAAAGCCTATTGGTCCATATTTCTTGATGCTTCTATATTGGAGCGGAGTCTTCAGGTGGGTAGAATATAATTGTGCAATAATTGGCTGTTGATTGCTGGTGTTGACTTCTTGATGTGTACTGATTCGCAAACGTCAAGCCGCCTGCTATCGCTGTATCTATCGATGATTTCTGTGTTGTTTACTAGGATTTCTCTGGCGATGGTTTGGTTGTGGGAAGAGATTATATGTTCCTTAATGGAGCCCTGTTGCTTATGCATCGTTAAACGCCTAGAAAGAGATGTTGTTGTCTTGATGGTGTAGTGGGTTAAAGCATACTAGTTATGGCAGCTACTGGAAGGTAGTTGTGCTTTCTGGGTTCGAGTCCCACTGGTGGGTGTTGTCCAAAGATTATTCATCTTCACTTGTGGTTTATGCAAGTATAGGCTTATAAGCTGGACACGAGTTCTCTCACATTGACAGTGGCTTGACGAAAAATGCAGACTGACCCCACACTCATCTGGTGCCTTCGGGAAGTGGAGATGTTTGGGATATATATCTCGAACTATCTACTTCTTTTGTAAGGTCTGATGGTGTAGTGGGTTAAAGCATACTAGTTATCGCAGCAACTGGAAGGTAGTTGTGCTTTCTGGGTTCGAGTCCCACTGGTGGGTGTTGTCCAAAGATTATTAATCTTCCCTTGTGGTTTATGCAAGTATAGGCTTATAAGCTGGACACGAGTTCTCTCACATTGACAGTGGCTTGACGAAAAATGCAGACTGACCCCACACTCATCTGGTGCCTTCGGGAAGTGGAGATGTTTGGGATATATATCTCGAACTATCTACTTCTTTTGTAAGGTCTGATGGTGTAGTGTGTTAAAGCATACTAGTTATGGCAGCTACTGGAAGGTAGTTGTGCGTTCTGGGTTCGAGTCCCACTGGTGGGTGTTGTCCAAAGATTATTAATCTTCACATGTGGTTTATGCAAGTATAGGCTTATAAGCTGGACACGAGTTCTCTCACATTGACAGTAACTTGACGAAAAATGCAGACTGACCCCACACTCATCTGGTGCCTTTGGGAAGTGGAGATGTTTGGGATATATATCTCGAACTATCTACTTCTTTTGTAAGGTCTGATGGTGTAGTGGGCTAAAGCATACTAGTTATGGCAGCTACTGGAAGGTAGTTGTGCTTTCTGGGTTCGAGTCCCACTGGTGGGTGTTGTCCAAAGATTATTAATCTTCACTTGTGGTTAATGCAAGTATAGGCTTATAAGCTGGACACGAGTTCTCTCACATTGACAGTGGCTTGACGAAAAATGCAGATTGACCCCACACTCATCTGGTGCCTTCGGAAAGTGGAGATGTTTGGGATATATATCTCGAACTATCTACTTCTTTTGTAATGTCTGATGGTGTAGTGGGTTAAAGCATACTAGTTATGGCAGCTACTGGAAGGTAGTTGTACTTTCTGGGTTCGAGTCCCACTGGTGGGTGTTGTCCAAAGATTATTAATCTTCACTTGTGGTTTATGGAAGTATAGGCTTATAAGCTGGACACGAGTTCTCTCACATTGACAGTGGCTTGACGAAAAATGCAGACTGACCCCACACTCATCTGGTGCCTTCGGGAAGTGGAGATGTTTGGGATATATATCTCGAACTATCTACTTCTTTTGTAAGGTCTGATGGTGTAGTGGGTTAAAGCATACTAGTTATGGCAGCTACTGGAAGGTAGTTGTGCTTTCTGGGTTCGAGTCCCACTGGTGGGTGTTGTCCAAAGATTATTAATCTTCACTTGTGGTTTATGCAAGTATAGGCTTATAAGCTGGACACGAGTTCTCTCACATTGGCAGTGGCTTGACGAAAAATGCAGACTGACCCCAAACTCATCTGGTGCCTTCGGGAAGTGGAGATGTTTGGGATATATATCTCGAACGATATACTTCTTTTGTAAGGTCTGATGGTGTAGTGGGTTAAAGCATACTAGTTATAGCAGCTACTGGAAGGTAGTTGTGCTTTCTGGGTTCGAGTCCCACTGGTGGGTGTTGTCCAAAGATTATTAATCTTCACTTGTGGTTTATGCAAGTATAGGCTTATAAGCTGGACACGAGTTCTCTCACATTGACAGTGGCTTGACGAAAAATGCAGACTGACCCCACACTCATCTGGTGCCTTCGGGAAGTGGAGATATTTGGGATATATATCTCGAACTATCTACTTCTTTTGTAAGGTCTGATGGTGTAGTGGGTTAAAGCATACTAGTTATGGCAGCTACTGGAAGGTAGTTGTGCTTTCTGGGTTCGAGTCCCACTGGTGGGTGTTGTCCAAAGATTATTTATCTTCACTTGTGGTTTATGCAAGTATAGGCTTATAAGCTGGACACGAGTTCTCTCACATTGACAGTGGCTTGACGAAAAATGCAGACTGACCCCACACTCATCTGGTGCCTTCGGGAAGTGGAGATGTTTGGGATATATATCTCGAACTATCTACTTCTTTTGTAAGGTCTGATGGTGTAGTGGGTTAAAGCATACTAGATATGGCAGCTACTGGAAGGTAGTTGTGCTTTCTGGGTTCGAGTCCCACTGGTGGGTGTTGTCCAAAGATTATTAATCTTCACTTGTGGTTTATGCAAGTATAGGCTTATAAGCTGGACACGAGTTCTCTCACATTGACAGTGGCTTGACGAAAAATGCAGACTGACCCCACACTCATCTGGTGCCTTCGGGAAGTGGAGATGTTTGGGATATATATCTCGAACTATCTACTTATTTTGTAAGGTCTGATGATGTAGTGGGTTAAAGCATACTAGTTATGGCAGCTACTGGAAGGTAGTTGTGCTTTCTGGGTTCGAGTCCCACTGGTGGGTGTTGTCCAAAGATTATTAATCTTCACTTGTGGTTTATGCAAGTATAGGCTTATAAGCTGGACACGAGTTCTCTCACATTGACAGTGGCTTGACGAAAAATGCAGACTGACCCCACACTCATCTGGTGCCTTCGGGAAGTGGAGATGTTTGGGATATATATCTCGAACTATCTACTTCTTTTGTAAGGTCTGATGGTGTAGTGGGTTAAAGCATACTAGTTATGGCAGCAACTGGAAGGTAGTTGTGCTTGCTGGGTTCGAGTCCCACTGGTGGGTGTTGTCCAAAGATTATTAATCTTCACTTGTGGTTTATGCAAGTATAGGCTTATAAGATGGACACGAGTTCTCTCACATTGACAGTGGCTTGACGAAAAATGCAGACTGACCCCACACTCATCTGGTGCCTTCGGGAAGTGGAGATGTTTGGGATATATATCTCGAACTATCTACTTCTTTTGTAAGGTCTGATGGTGTAGTGGGTTAAAGCATACTAGTTATGGCAGCTACTGGAAGGTAGTTGTGCTTTCTGGGTTCGAGTCCCACTGGTGGGTGTTGTCCAAAGATTATTAATCTTCACTTGTGGTTTATGCAAGTATAGGCTAATAAGCTGGACACGAGTTCTCTCACATTGGCAGTGGCTTGACGAAAAATGCAGACTGACCCCACACTCATCTGGTGCCTTCAGGAAGTGGAGATGTTTGGGATATGCATCTCGAACTATATACTTCTTTTGTAAGGTCTGATGGTGTAGTGGGTTAAAGCATACTAGTTATGGCAGCTACTGGAAGGTAGTTGTACTTTCTGGGTTCGAGTCCCACTGGTGGGTGTTGTCCAAAGATTATTTATCTTCACTTGTGGTTTATGCAAGTATAGGCTTATAAGCTGGACACGAGTTCTCTCACATTGACAGTGGCTTGACGAAAAATGCAGACTGACCCCACACTCATCTGGTGCCTTCGGGAAGTGGAGATGTTTGGGATATATATCTCGAACTATCTACTTCTTTTGTAAGGTCTGATGGTGTAGTGGGTTAAAGCATACTAGTTATGGCAGCTACTGGAAGGTAGTTGTGCTTTCTGGGTTCGAGTCCCACTGGTGGGTGTTGTCCAAAGATTATTAATCTTCACTTGTGGTTTATGCAAGTATAGGCTTATAAGCTGGACACGAGTTCTCTCACATTGACAGTGGCTTGACGAAAAATGCAGACTGACCCCACACTCATCTGGTGCCTTCGGGAAGTGGAGATGTTTGGGATATATATCTCGAACTATCTACTTATTTTGTAAGGTCAGATGATGTAGTGGGTTAAAGCATACTAGTTATGGCAGCTACTGGAAGGTAGTTGTTCTTTCTGGGTTCGAGTCCCACTGGTGGGTGTTGTCCAAAGATTATTAATCTTCACTTGTGGTTTATGCAAGTATAGGCTTATAAGCTGGACACGAGTTCTCTCACATTGACAGTGGCTTGACGAAAAATGCAGACTGACCCCACACTCATCTGGTGCCTTCGGGAAGTGGAGATGTTTGGGATATATATCTCGAACTATCTACTTCTTTTGTAAGGTCTGATGGTGTAGTGGGTTAAAGCATACTAGTTATGGCAGCAACTGGAAGGTAGTTGTGCTTGCTGGGTTCGAGTCCCACTGGTGGGTGTTGTCCAAAGATTATTAATCTTCACTTGTGGTTTATGCAAGTATAGGCTTATAAGATGGACACGAGTTCTCTCACATTGACAGTGGCTTGACGAAAAATGCAGACTGACCCCACACTCATCTGGTGCCTTCGGGAAGTGGAGATGTTTGGGATATATATCTCGAACTATCTACTTCTTTTGTAAGGTCTGATGGTGTAGTGGGTTAAAGCATACTAGTTATGGCAGCTACTGGAAGGTAGTTGTGCTTTCTGGGTTCGAGTCCCACTGGTGGGTGTTGTCCAAAGATTATTAATCTTCACTTGTGGTTTATGCAAGTATAGGCTAATAAGCTGGACACGAGTTCTCTCACATTGGCAGTGGCTTGACGAAAAATGCAGACTGACCCCACACTCATCTGGTGCCTTCAGGAAGTGGAGATGTTTGGGATATGCATCTCGAACTATATACTTCTTTTGTAAGGTCTGATGGTGTAGTGGGTTAAAGCATACTAGTTATGGCAGCTACTGGAAGGTAGTTGTGCTTTCTGGGTTCGAGTCCCTCTGGTGGGTGTTGTCCAAAGATTATTAATCTTCACTTGTGGTTTATGCAAGTATAGGCTTATAAGCTGGACACGAGTTCTCTCACATTGACAGTGGCTTGACGAAAAATGCAGACTGACCCCACACTCATCTGGTGCCTTCGGGAAGTGGAGATGTTTGGGATATATATCTCGAACTATCTACTTCTTTTGTAAGGTCTGATGGTGTAGTGGGTTAAAGCATACTAGTTATGGCAGCTACTGGAAGGTAGTTGTGCTTTCTGGGTTCGAGTCCCACTGGTGGGTGTTGTCCAAAGATTATTAATCTTCACTTGTGGTTTATGCAAGTATAGGCTTATAAGCTGGACACGAGTTCTCTCACATTGACAGTGGCTTGACGAAAAATGCAGACTGACCCCACACTCATCTGGTGCCTTCGGGAAGTGGAGATGTTTGGGATATATATCTCGAACTATCTACTTCTTTTGTAAGGTCTGATGGTGTAGTGGGTTAAAGCATACTAGTTATGGCAGCTACTGGAAGGTAGTTGTGCTTTCTGGGTTCGAGTCCCACTGGTGGGTGTTGTCCAAAGATTATTTATCTTCACTTGTGGTTTATGCAAGTATAGGCTTATAAGCTGGACACGAGTTCTCTCACATTGACAGTGGCTTGACGAAAAATGCAGACTGACCCCACACTCATCTGGTGCCTTCGGGAAGTGGAGATGTTTGGGATATATATCTCGAACTATCTACTTCTTTTGTAAGGTCTGATGGTGTAGTGGGTTAAAGCATACTAGATATGGCAGCTACTGGAAGGTAGTTGTGCTTTCTGGGTTCGAGTCCCACTGGTGGGTGTTGTCCAAAGATTATTAATCTTCACTTGTGGTTTATGCAAGTATAGGCTTATAAGCTGGACACGAGTTCTCTCACATTGACAGTGGCTTGACGAAAAATGCAGACTGACCCCACACTCATCTGGTGCCTTCGGGAAGTGGAGATGTTTGGGATATATATCTCGAACTATCTACTTATTTTGTAAGGTCTGATGATGTAGTGGGTTAAAGCATACTAGTTATGGCAGCTACTGGAAGGTAGTTGTGCTTTCTGGGTTCGAGTCCCACTGGTGGGTGTTGTCCAAAGATTATTAATCTTCACTTGTGGTTTATGCAAGTATAGGCTTATAAGCTGGACACGAGTTCTCTCACATTGACAGTGGCTTGACGAAAAATGCAGACTGACCCCACACTCATCTGGTGCCTTCGGGAAGTGGAGATGTTTGGGATATATATCTCGAACTATCTACTTCTTTTGTAAGGTCTGATGGTGTAGTGGGTTAAAGCATACTAGTTATGGCAGCAACTGGAAGGTAGTTGTGCTTGCTGGGTTCGAGTCCCACTGGTGGGTGTTGTCCAAAGATTATTAATCTTCACTTGTGGTTTATGCAAGTATAGGCTTATAAGATGGACACGAGTTCTCTCACATTGACAGTGGCTTGACGAAAAATGCAGACTGACCCCACACTCATCTGGTGCCTTCGGGAAGTGGAGATGTTTGGGATATATATCTCGAACTATCTACTTCTTTTGTAAGGTCTGATGGTGTAGTGGGTTAAAGCATACTAGTTATGGCAGCTACTGGAAGGTAGTTGTGCTTTCTGGGTTCGAGTCCCACTGGTGGGTGTTGTCCAAAGATTATTAATCTTCACTTGTGGTTTATGCAAGTATAGGCTAATAAGCTGGACACGAGTTCTCTCACATTGGCAGTGGCTTGACGAAAAATGCAGACTGACCCCACACTCATCTGGTGCCTTCAGGAAGTGGAGATGTTTGGGATATGCATCTCGAACTATATACTTCTTTTGTAAGGTCTGATGGTGTAGTGGGTTAAAGCATACTAGTTATGGCAGCTACTGGAAGGTAGTTGTGCTTTCTGGGTTCGAGTCCCACTGGTGGGTGTTGTCCAAAGATTATTTATCTTCACTTGTGGTTTATGCAAGTATAGGCTTATAAGCTGGACACGAGTTCTCTCACATTGACAGTGGCTTGACGAAAAATGCAGACTGACCCCACACTCATCTGGTGCCTTCGGGAAGTGGAGATGTTTGGGATATATATCTCGAACTATCTACTTCTTTTGTAAGGTCTGATGGTGTAGTGGGTTAAAGCATACTAGTTATGGCAGCTACTGGAAGGTAGTTGTGCTTTCTGGGTTCGAGTCCCACTGGTGGGTGTTGTCCAAAGATTATTAATCTTCACTTGTGGTTTATGCAAGTATAGGCTTATAAGCTGGACACGAGTTCTCTCACATTGACAGTGGCTTGACGAAAAATGCAGACTGACCCCACACTCATCTGGTGCCTTCGGGAAGTGGAGATGTTTGGGATATATATCTCGAACTATCTACTTATTTTGTAAGGTCAGATGATGTAGTGGGTTAAAGCATACTAGTTATGGCAGCTACTGGAAGGTAGTTGTTCTTTCTGGGTTCGAGTCCCACTGGTGGGTGTTGTCCAAAGATTATTAATCTTCACTTGTGGTTTATGCAAGTATAGGCTTATAAGCTGGACACGAGTTCTCTCACATTGACAGTGGCTTGACGAAAAATGCAGACTGACCCCACACTCATCTGGTGCCTTCGGGAAGTGGAGATGTTTGGGATATATATCTCGAACTATCTACTTCTTTTGTAAGGTCTGATAGTGTAGTGGGTTAAAGCATACTAGTTATGGCAGCAACTGGAAGGTAGTTGTGCTTGCTGGGTTCGAGTCCCACTGGTGGGTGTTGTCCAAAGATTATTAATCTTCACTTGTGGTTTATGCAAGTATAGGCTTATAAGATGGACACGAGTTCTCTCACATTGACAGTGGCTTGACGAAAAATGCAGACTGACCCCACACTCATCTGGTGCCTTCGGGAAGTGGAGATGTTTGGGATATATATCTCGAACTATCTACTTCTTTTGTAAGGTCTGATGGTGTAGTGGGTTAAAGCATACTAGTTATGGCAGCTACTGGAAGGTAGTTGTGCTTTCTGGGTTCGAGTCCCACTGGTGGGTGTTGTCCAAAGATTATTAATCTTCACTTGTGGTTTATGCAAGTATAGGCTAATAAGCTGGACACGAGTTCTCTCACATTGGCAGTGGCTTGACGAAAAATGCAGACTGACCCCACACTCATCTGGTGCCTTCAGGAAGTGGAGATGTTTGGGATATGCATCTCGAACTATATACTTCTTTTGTAAGGTCTGATGGTGTAGTGGGTTAAAGCATACTAGTTATGGCAGCTACTGGAAGGTAGTTGTGCTTTCTGGGTTCGAGTCCCACTGGTGGGTGTTGTCCAAAGATTATTAATCTTCACTTGTGGTTTATGCAAGTATAGGCTTATAAGCTGGACACGAGTTCTCTCACATTGACAGTGGCTTGACGAAAAATGCAGACTGACCCCACACTCATCTGGTGCCTTCGGGAAGTGGAGATGTTTGGGATATATATCTCGAACTATCTACTTCTTTTGTAAGGTCTGATGGTGTAGTGGGTTAAAGCATACTAGTTATGGCAGCTACTGGAAGGTAGTTGTGCTTTCTGGGTTCGAGTCCCACTGGTGGGTGTTGTCCAAAGATTATTAATCTTCACTTGTGGTTTATGCAAGTATAGGCTTATAAGCTGGACACGAGTTCTCTCACATTGACAGTGGCTTGACGAAAAATGCAGACTGACCCCACACTCATCTGGTGCCTTCGGGAAGTGGAGATGTTTGGGATATATATCTCGAACTATCTACTTCTTTTGTAAGGTCTGATGGTGTAGTGGGTTAAAGCATACTAGTTATGGCAGCTACTGGAAGGTAGTTTTGCGTTCTGGGTTCGAGTCCCACTGGTGGGTGTTGTCCAAAGATTATTAATCTTCACATGTGGTTTATGCAAGTATAGGCTTATAAGCTGGACACGAGTTCTCTCACATTGACAGTGGCTTGACGAAAAATGCAGACTGACCCCAAACTCATCTGGTGCCTTCGGGAAGTGGAGATGTTTGGGATATATATCTCGAACTATCTACTTCTTTTGTAAGGTCTGATGGTGTAGTGGGTTAAAGCATACTAGTTATGGCAGCTACTGGTAGATGTTGTGCTTTCTGGGTTTGAGTCCCACTGGTGGGTGTTGTCCAAAGATTATTAATCTTCACTTGTGGTTTATGCAAGTATAGGCTTATAAGCTGGACACGAGTTCTCTCACATTGACAGTGGCTTGACGAAAAATGCAGACTGACCCCACACTCATCTGGTGCCTTTGGGAAGTGGAGATGTTTGGGATATATATCTCGAACTATCTACTTCTTTTGTAAGGTCTGATGGTGTCGTGGGTTAAAACATACTAGTTATGGCAGCTACTGGAAGGTAGTTGTGCTTTCTGGGTTCGAGTCCCACTGGTGGGTGTTGTCCAAAGATTATTAATCTTCACTTGTGGTTTATGCAAGTATAGGCTATTAAGCTGGACACGAGTTCTCTCACATTGACAGTGGCTTGACGAAAAATGCAGACTGACCCCACACTCATCTGGTGCCTTCGGGAAGTGGAGATGTTTGGGATATATATCTCGAACTATCTACTTCTTTTGTAAGGTCTGATGGTGTAGTGGGTTAAAGCATACTAGTTATGGCAGCTACTGGAAAGTAGTTGTGCTTTCTGGGTTCGAGTCCCACTGGTGCGTGTTGTCCAAAGATTATTAATCTTCACTTGTGGTTTATGCAAGTATAGGCTTATAAGCTGGACACGAGTTCTCTCACATTGACAGTGGCTTGACGAAAAATGCAGACTGACCCCACACTCACCTGGTGCCTTCGGGAAGTGGAGATGTTTGGGATATATATCTCGAACTATCTACTTCTTTTGTAAGGTCTGATGGTGTAGTGGGTTAAAGCATACTAGTTATGGCAGCTACTGGAAGGTAGTTGTGCTTTCTGGGTTCGAGTCCCACTGGTGGGTGTTGTCCAAAGATTATTAATCTTCACTTGTGGTTTATGCAAGTATAGGCTTATAAGCTGGACACGAGTTCTCTCACATTGACAGTGGCTTGACGAAAAATGCAGACTGACCCCACACTCATCTGGTGCTTTCGGGAAGTGGAGATGTTTGGGATATATATCTCGAACTATCTACTTCTTTTGTAAGGTCTGATGGTGTAGTGGGTTAAAGCATACTAGTTATGGCAGCTACTGGAAGGTAGTTGTGCTTGCTGGGTTCGAGTCCCACTGGTGGGTGTTGTCCAAAGATTATTAATCTTCACTTGTGGTTTATGCAAGTATAGGCTAATAAGCTGGACACGAGTTCTCTCACATTGACAGTGGCTTGACGAAAAATGCAGACTGACCCCACACTCATCTGGTGCCTTCGGGAAGTGGAGATGTTTGGGATATATATCTCGAACTATCTACTTCTTTTGTAAGGTCTGATGGTGTAGTGGGTTAAAGCATACTAGTTATGGCAGCTACTGGAAGGTAGTTGTGCTTTCTGGGTTCGAGTCCCACTGGTGGGTGTTGTCCAAAGATTATTAATCTTCACTTGTGGTTTATGCAAGTATAGGCTTATAAGCTGGACACGAGTTCTCTCACATTGGCAGTGGCTTGACGAAAAATGCAGACTGACCCCACACTCATCTGGTGCCTTCAGGAAGTGGAGATGTTTGGGATATATATCTCGAACTATATACTTCTTTTGTAAGGTCTGATGGTGTAGTGGGTTAAAGCATACTAGTTATGGCAGCTACTGGAAGGTAGTTGTGCTTTCTGGGTTCGAGTCCCACTGGTGGGTGTTGTCCAAAGATTATTAATCTTCACTTGTGGTTTATGCAAGTATAGGCTTATAAGCTGGACACGAGTTCTCTCACATTGACAGTGGCTTGACGAAAAATGCAGACTGACCCCACACTCATCTGGTGCCTTCGGGAAGTGGAGATGTTTGGGATATATATCTCGAACTATCTACTTCTTTTGTAAGGTCTGATGGTGTAGTGGGTTAAAGCATACTAGTTATGGCAGCTACTGGAAGGTAGTTGTGCTTTCTGGGTTCGAGTCCCACTGGTGGGTGTTGTCCAAAGATTATTAATCTTCCCTTGTGGTTTATGCAAGTATAGGCTTATAAGCTGGACACGAGTTCTCTCACATTGACAGTGGCTTGACGAAAAATGCAGACTGACCCCAAACTCATCTGGTGCCTTCGGGAAGTGGAGATGTTTGGGATATATATCTCGAACTATCTACTTCTTTTGTAAGGTCTGATGGTGTAGTGGGTTAAAGCATACTAGTTATGGCAGCTACTGGTAGACGTTGTGCTTTCTGGGTTTCAGTCCCACTGGTGGGTGTTGTCCAAAGATTATTAATCTTCACTTGTGGTTTATGCAAGTATAGGCTTATAAGCTGGACACGAGTTCTCTCACATTGACAGTGGCTTGACGAAAAATGCAGACTGACCCCACACTCATCTGGTGCCTTCGGGAAGTGGAGATGTTTGGGATATATATCTCGAACTATCTACTTATTTTGTAAGGTCTGATGGTGTAGTGGGTTAAAGCATACTAGTTATGGCAGCTACTGGAAGGTAGTTGTGCTTTCTGGGTTCGAGTCCCACTGGTGGGTGTTGTCCAAAGATTATTAATCTTCAATTGTGGTTTATGCAAGTATAGGCTTATAAGCTGGACACGAGTTCTCTCACATTGACAGTGGCTTGACGAAAAATGCAGACTGACCCCACACTTATCTGGTGCCTTCGGGAAGTGGAGATGTTTGGGATATATATCTCGAACTATCTACTTCTTTTGTAAGGTCTGATGGTGTAGTGGGTTAAAGCATACTAGTTATGGCAGCTACTGGAAGGTAGTTGTGCTTTCTGGGTTCGAGTCCCACTGGTGGGTGTTGTCCAAAGATTATTAATCTTCACTTGTGGTTTATGCAAGTATAGGCTTATAAGCTGGACACGAGTTCTCTCACATTGACAGTGGCTTGACGAAAAATGCAGACTGACCCCACACTCATCTGGTGCCTTCGGGAAGTGGAGATGTTTGGGATATATATCTCGAACTATCTACTTCTTTTGTAAGGTCTGATGGTGTAGTGGGGTAAAGCATACTAGTTATGGCAGCTACTGGAAGGTAGTTCTGCTTTCTGGGTTCGAGTCCCACTGGTGGGTGTTATCCAAAGATTATTAATCTTCACTTGTGGTTTATGCAAGTATAGGCTTATAAGCTGGACACGAGTTCTCTCACATTGACAGTGGCTTGACGAAAAATGCAGACTGACCCCACACTCATCTGGTGCCTTCGGGAAGTGGAGATGTTTGGGATATATATCTCGAACTATCTACTTCTTTTGTAAGGTCTGATGGTGTAGTGGGTTAAAGCATACTAGTTATGGCAGCTACTGGAAGGTAGTTGTGCTTTCTGGGTTCGAGTCCCACTGGTGGGTGTTGTCCAAAGATTATTAATCTTCACTTGTGGTTTATGCAAGTATAGGCTTATAAGCTGGACACGAGTTCTCTCACATTGACAGTGGCTTGACGAAAAATGCAGACTGACCCCACACTCATCTGGTGCCTTCGGGAAGTGGAGATGTTTGGGATATATATCTCGAACTATCTACTTCTTTTGTAAGGTCTGATGGTGTAGTGGGTTAAAGCATACTAGTTATGGCAGCTACTGGAAGGTAGTTGTGCTTTCTGGGTTCGAGTCCCACTGGTGGGTGTTGTCCAAAGATTATTAATCTTCACTTGTGGTTTATGCAAGTATAGGCTTATAAGCTGGACACGAGTTCTCTCACATTGACAGTGGCTTGACGAAAAATGCAGACTGACCCCACACTCATCTGGTGCTTTCGGGAAGTGGAGATGTTTGGGATATATATCTCGAACTATCTACTTCTTTTGTAAGGTCTGATGGTTTAGTGGGTTAAAGCATACTAGTTATGGCAGCTACTGGAAGGTAGTTGTGCTTTCTGGGTTCGAGTCCCACTGGTGGGTGTTGTCCAAAGATTATTAATCTTCACTTGTGGTTTATGCAAGTATAGGCTTATAAGCTGGACACGAGTTCTCTCACATTGACAGTGGCTTGACGAAAAATGCAGACTGACCCCACACTCGTCTGGTGCCTTCGGGAAGTGGAGATGTTTGGGATATATATCTCGAACTATCTACTTCTTTTGTAAGGTCTGATGGTGTAGTGGGTTAAAGCATACTAGTTATGGCAGCTACTGGAAGGTAGTTGTGCTTTCTGGGTTCGAGTCCCACTGGTGGGTGTTGTCCAAAGATTATTAATCTTCAATTGTGGTTTATGCAAGTATAGGCTTATAAGCTGGACACGAGTTCTCTCACATTGACAGTGGCTTGACGAAAAATGCAGACTGACCCCACACTTATCTGGTGCCTTCGGGAAGTGGAGATGTTTGGGATATATATCTCGAACTATCTACTTCTTTTGTAAGGTCTGATGGTGTAGTGGGTTAAAGCATACTAGTTATGGCAGCTACTGGAAGGTAGTTGTGCTTTCTGGGTTCGAGTCCCACTGGTGGGTGTTGTCCAAAGATTATTAATCTTCACTTGTGGTTTATGCAAGTATAGGCTTATAAGCTGGACACGAGTTCTCTCACATTGACAGTGGCTTGACGAAAAATGCAGACTGACCCCACACTTATCTGGTGCCTTCGGGAAGTGGAGATGTTTGGGATATATATCTCGAACTATCTACTTCTTTTGTAAGGTCTGATGGTGTAGTGGGTTAAAGCATACTAGTTATGGCAGCTACTGGAAGGTAGTTGTGCTTTCTGGGTTCGAGTCCCACTGGTGGGTGTTGTCCAAAGATTATTAATCTTCACTTGTGGTTTATGCAAGTATAGGCTTATAAGCTGGACACGAGTTCTCTCACATTGACAGTGGCTTGACGAAAAATGCAGACTGACCCCGCACTCATCTGGTGCCTTCGGGAAGTGGAGATGTTTGGGATATATATCTCGAACTATCTACTTCTTTTGTAAGGTCTGATGGTGTAGTGGGTTAAAGCATACTAGTTATGGCAGCTACTGGAAGGTAGTTGTGCTTTCTGGGTTCGAGTCCCACTGGTGGGTGTTGTCCAAAGATTATTAATCTTCACTTGTGGTTTATGCAAGTATAGGCTTATAAGCTGGACACGAGTTCTCTCACATTGACAGTGGCTTGAAGAAAAATGAAGACTGAACCCACACTCATCTGGTGCCTTCGGGAAGTGGAGATGTTTGGGATATATATCTCGAACTATCTACTTCTTTTGTAAGGTCTGATGGTGTAGTGGGTTAAAGCATACTAGTTATGGCAGCTACTGGAAGGTAGTTGTGCTTTCTGGGTTCGAGTCCCACTGGTGGGTGTTGTCCAAAGATTATTAATCTTCACTTGTGGTTTATGCAAGTATAGGCTTATAAGCTGGACACGAGTTCTCTCACATTGACAGTGGCTTGACGAAAAATGCAGACTGACCCCACACTCATCTGGTGCCTTCGGGAAGTGGAGATGTTTGGGATATATATCTCGAACTATCTACTTCTTTTGTAAGGTCTGATGGTGTAGTGGGTTAAAGCATACTAGTTATGGCAGCTACTGGAAGGTAGTTGTGCTTTCTGGGTTCGAGTCCCACTGGTGGGTGTTGTCCAAAGATTATTAATCTTAACTTGTGGTTTATGCAAGTATAGGCTTATAAGCTGGACACGAGTTCTCTCACATTGACAGTGGCTTGACGAAAAATGCAGACTGACCCCACACTCATCTGGTGCTTTCGGGAAGTGGAGATGTTTGGGATATATATCTCGAACTATCTACTTCTTTTGTAAGGTCTGATGGTTTAGTGGGTTAAAGCATACTAGTTATGGCAGCTACTGGAAGGTAGTTGTGCTTTCTGGGTTCGAGTCCCACTGGTGGGTGTTGTCCAAAGATTATTAATCTTCACTTGTGGTTTATGCAAGTATAGGCTTATAAGCTGGACACGAGTTCTCTCACATTGACAGTGGCTTGACGAAAATGCAGACTGACCCCGCACTCATCTGGTGCCTTCGGGAAGTGGAGATGTTTGGGATATATATCTCGAACTATCTACTTCTTTTGTAAGGTCTGATGGTTTAGTGGGTTAAAGCATACTAGTTATGGCAGCTACTGGAAGGTAGTTGTGCTTTCTGGGTTCGAGTCCCACTGGTGGGTGTTGTCCAAAGATTATTAATCTTCACTTGTGGTTTATGCAAGTATAGGCTTATAAGCTGGACACGAGTTCTCTCACATTGACAGTGGCTTGACGAAAATGCAGACTGACCCCGCACTCATCTGGTGCCTTCGGGAAGTGGAGATGTTTGGGATATATATCTCGAACTATCTACTTCTTTTGTAAGGTCTGATGGTGTAGTGGGTTAAAGCATACTAGTTATGGCAGCTACTGGAAGGTAGTTGTGCTTTCTGGGTTCGAGTCCCACTGGTGGGTGTTGTCCAAAGATTATTAATCTTCACTTGTGGTTTATGCAAGTATAGGCTTATAAGCTGGACACGAGTTCTCTCACATTGACAGTGGCTTGACGAAAAATGCAGACTGACCCCACACTCATCTGGTGCCTTCGGGAAGTGGAGATGTTTGGGATATATATCTCGAACTATCCACTTCTTTTGTAAGGTCTGATGGTGTAGTGGGTTAAAGCATACTAGTTATGGCAGCTACTGGAAGGTAGTTGTGCTTTCTGGGTTCGAGTCCCACTGGTGGGTGTTGTCCAAAGATTATTAATCTTCACTTGTGGTTTATGCAAGTATAGGCTTATAAGCTGGACACAAGTTCTCTCACATTGACAGTGGCTTGACGAAAAATGCAGACTGACCCCACACTCATCTGGTGCCTTCGGGAAGTGGAGATGTTTGGGATATATATCTCGAACTATCTACTTCTTTTGTAAGGTCTGATGGTGTAGTGGGTTAAAGCATACTAGTTATGGCAGCTACTGGAAGGTAGTTGTGCTTTCTGGGTTCGAGTCCCACTGGTGGGTGTTGTCCAAAGATTATTAATCTTCACTTGTGGTTTATGCAAGTATAGGCTTATAAGCTGGACACGAGTTCTCTCACATTGACAGTGGCTTGACGAAAAATGCAGACTGACCCCACACTCATCTGGTGCTTTCGGGAAGTGGAGATGTTTGGGATATATATCTCGAACTATCTACTTCTTTTGTAAGGTCTGATGGTTTAGTGGGTTAAAGCATACTAGTTATGGCAGCTACTGGAAGGTAGTTGTGCTTTCTGGGTTTGAGTCCCACTGGTGGGTGTTGTCCAAAGATTATTAATCTTCACTTGTGGTTTATGCAAGTATAGGCTTATAAGCTGGACACGAGTTCTCTCACATTGGCAGTGGCTTGACGAAAAATGCAGACTGACCCCACACTCGTCTGGTGCCTTCGGGAAGTGGAGATGTTTGGGATGTATATCTCGAACTATCTACTTCTTTTCTAAGGTCTGATGGTGTAGTGGGTTAAAGCATACTAGTTATGGCAGCTACTGGAAGGTAGTTGTGCTTTCTGGGTTCGAGTCCCACTGGTGGGTGTTGTCCAAAGATTATATATATATATATATATATATATATATATATATATATATATATATATATATATATATATATATATATATATATATATATATATATGTCGTACCTATTAGCCAGAACGCACTTCTCAGCCTACTATGCAAGGCCCGATTTGCCTAATAAGCCAAGTTTTCGTGAATTAATTGTTTTTCGACTACCTAACCTACCTAACCTAACCTAACCTAACGTTTTCTGCTACCTAACCTAACCTAACCTATAAAGATAGGTTAGGTTAGGTTAGGTAGGGTTGGTTAGGTTCGGTCATATATCTACGTTAATTTTAACTCCAATAAAAAAAAATTGACCTCATACATAATGAAATGGGTAGCTTTATCATTTCATAAGAAAAAAAATAGAGAAAATATATTAATTCAGGAAAACTTGGCTTATTAGGCAAATCGGGCCATGCATTGTAGGCTGAGAAGTGCGTTCTGGCTACTAGGTACGACATATATATATATATATATATATATATATATATATATATATATATATATATATATATATATGTCGTACCTAATAGCCAGAACGCACTTCTCAGCCTACTATTCAAGGCCCGATTTGCCTAATAAGCCAAGTTTTCATGAATTAATGTTTTTTCGTCTACCTAACCTACCTAACCTAACCTAACCTAGCTTTTTTTGGCTACCTAACCTAACCTTACCTATAAATATATGTTAGGTTAGGTTAGGTAGGGTTGGTTAGGTTCGGTCATATATCTACGTTAATTTTAACTCCAATAAAAAAAAAATGACCTCATACATAGAGAAAAGGGTTGCTTTATCATTTCATAAGAAAAAAATTATAGTAAATATATTAATTCAGGAAAACTTGGCTTATTAGGCAAATCGGGCCTTGAATAGTAGGCTGAGAAGTGAGTTCTGGCTACTAGGTACGACATATATATATATATATATATATTTATATATATATATATATATATATATATATATATATAAAATATACGTATATATATATATATGTATATATAATATATTATACATATATATATATTTTTATATATATATATACATATATATATATATATACATACATATATATATATGTTTTTTATTTCAGAGTCTCAGTGTGGCGATCCAGAGGGGAAATGCTTGCTGCGTCCTCGGTTCCTGTCCAGAAGCGGAGGAGCTTCAAGAGATCCATAACCTTTAGGCATTTGTCTTGTATGTTTTGTAACCTTTTATACATATATATATATATATATATATATATATATATATATATATATATATATATATATATATATATATATATATATATATATATATATATATATATATATATATATGTCGTACCTAGTAGCCAGAACTCACTTCTCAGCCTACTATGCAAGGCCCGATTTGCTTAATAAGCCAAGTTTTCATGAAATAATATATTTTCTCAATTTTTTTTCCTATGAAATGATAAAGCTACCCATTTCATTATGTATGAGGTCAATTTTTTTTTATTGGAGTTAAAATTAACTTAGATATATGACCGAACCTAACCAACCCTACCTAACCTAACCTAACCTATCTTTATAGGTTAGGTTATGTTAGGTGGCCGAAAAAGTTAGGTTAGGTTAGGTTAGGTAGGTTAGGTAGTCGAAAAACAATTAATTCATGAAAACTTGGCTTATTAGGCAAATCGCGCCTTGCATATTAGGCTGACAAGTGCGTTCTGGCTACTAGGTACGACATATATATATATATATATATATATATATATATATATATATATATATATATATATATATATATATATATATATATATATATATATGTCGTACCTAGTAGCCAGAACGCACTCCTCAGCCTACTATGCAAGACCCGATTTGCCTAATAAGCCAAGTTTTCATGAATTATTATATTTTCTATAATTTTGTTCTTATGAAATGATAAAGCTACCCATTTCATTGTGTATGAGGTCAATTTTTTTTTATTGGAGTTAAAATTAACGTAGATATATGACCGAACCTAACCTACCCTACCTAACCTAACCTAACCTATCTTTATAGGTTAGGCTTGGTTAGGTTGCCGAAAAAGTTAGGTTAGGTTAGGTTAGGTAGGTTAGGTAGTCGAAAAACTATTAATTCATGAAAACTTGGCTTATTAGGCAAATCGGGCCTTGCATAGTAGGCTGAGAAAAGCGTTCTGGCTACTAGGTACGACATATATATATATATATATATATATATATATATATATATATATATATATATATATGTATATATATGTCGTACCTAGTAGCCAGAACTCACTTTTTGGCCTACTATTCAAGGCCCGATTTGCCTAATAAGCCAAGTTTTCATGAATTAATTGTTTTTCGACTACCTAACCTACCTAACCTAACCTAACCTAACTTTTTCGGCTACCTAACCAAACCTAACCTATAAAGATAGGTTAGGTTAGGTTAGGTAGGGTTGGTTAGGTTCGGTCATATATCTACGTTAATTTTAACTCCAATAAAAAAAATTGACCTCATACATAATGAAATGGGTAGCTTTATCATTTCATAAGAAAAAAATTAGAAAAAATATATTAATTCAGGAAAACTTGGCTTATTAGGCAAATCGGGCCTTGAATAGTAGGCCAAAAAGTGAGTTCTGGCTACTAGGTACGACATATATATATATATATATATATATATATATATATATATATATATATATATATATATATATATATATATATATATATATATATATATATATATTAAAAAACATTAATGTTTTTTCGTCTACCTAACCTACTTAACCTAACCTAACCTAGCTTTTTTTGGCTACCTAACCTAACCTTACCTATATATATAGGTTAGGTTAGGTTAGGTAGGGTTGGTTAGGTTCGGTCATATATCTACGTTAATTTTAACTCCAATAAAAAAAAATTGACCTCATACATAGTGAAAAGGGTAGCTTTATCATTTCATAAGAAAAAAATTATAGTAAATATATTAATTCAGGAAAACTTGGCTTATTAGGCAAATCGGGCCTTGAATAGTAGGCTGAGAAGTGAGTTCTGGCTACTAGGTACGACATATATATATATATATATATATATATATATATGTCGTACCTAGTAGCCAGAATGCACTTCTCAGCCTACTATGCAAGGCCCGATTTGCCTAATAAGCCAAGTTTTCCTGAATTAATATATTTTCAATAATTTTTTTCTTTTGAAATGATAAAGCTACCCATTTCATTACGTATGAGGTCAATTTTTTGTTATTGAAGTTAAAATTAACGAAGATATATGACCGAACCTAACCAACCCTACCTAACCTAACCTAACCAATCTTTATAGGTTAGGTTAGGTTAGGTGTCCGAAAAAGTTAAGTTAGGTTAGGTTAGGTAGGTTAGGTAGTCGAAAAACAATTAATTCATGAAAACTTGGCTTATTAGGCAAATCAGGCCTTGAATAATAGGCTGAGAAGTGCGTTCTGGCTACTAGGTACGACATATATATATATATATATATATATATATATATATATATATATATATATATATATATATATATATATATATATATATATATATATATATATATATATATTTAATGCACAGACTACCCTATTCCAGTAGCTGAAGTTTATAACTTTTTAGACACTCAACCCACCAGGGGACTCGAACACTGGCCAACAAGGTGGCAGTTGCATGCTGTATCCACTACGCTATACTTCAAAGCCATAAGAGAGGTAGGAATTCTGGGGTATTTAACCAACCAGAATTCCAATCCTCTCCCAGGCGATGAGATAGTGTGGGACCTCGGATGCTCTTTCATCGGTTCCTGTTATATGGGAAAACTCAGTGCCAAATGCTTAATGCACAGACTACCCTATTCCAGTAGCTGAAGTTTATAACTTTTTAGACACTCAACCCACCAGGGGACTCGAACACTGGCCAACAAGGTGGCAGTTGCATGCTGTATCCACTACGCTATACTTCAAAGCCATAAGAGAGGTAGGAATTCTGGGGTATTTAACCAACCAGAATTCCAATCCTCTCCCAGGCGATGAGATAGTGTGGGACCTTGGATGCTCTTTCATCGGTTCCTGTTATATGGGAAAACTCAGTGCCAAATGCTTAATGCACAGACTACCCTATTCCAGTAGCTGAAGTTTATAACTTTTTAGACACTCAACCCACCAGGGGACTCCGTGAGCGTGAGCGAGTACAGCTTGAAGCAAAACAACGTCACCTGGAGATGCAACGCGAGCATGATAAGAAGCAAGCCGATATGGCTATTGCATGTCGACAAAAAGAACTCGCGTTGGAAACTACACACCACACTCAGCGCCAACAAGCTACAGCAAGTCTTCCCGTAAGTTTCAATGTCTCCCATGCAAATAAGTTAATGCCACCACTCGTTGAGACAGGGATTGATGTCTTTTTCACCACTTTTGAGACCCTAGCTAATAAACTTAGCTGGCCTGCAGATCAATGGTCTACCCTTCTCAGAGTGCATCTTACAGGTAGAGCTGCAGTTACTCTCAGTACCTTAGCGTCTGAGAATGACTACCAGACCCTGAAGCAAGCAGTTTTGGACGCCTACCTTCTCTCCACCGAAAGCTTCAGACGAAAATTCCGTGACCATCTAAAGGCAAGTACCATCACCTTTTTAGAATCTGCCAATACCAAGAAAAGATATTTCATGAAATGGCTGGAAGCAGCACATGTCTCTACATTTTCAGAACTCATCAACCACATGCTAGTTGGGGAATTCTTGAGACGTGTTCCCCCTTCCGTCCGTTTATATTTAGCAGATAAAGAAGAAACCGACTACATCAAATGTGCGAAGTCAGTTGACATCTACAGCCTCATCCACCGGCTAACACCAGAACCACCTTCCAGTAAGAAGTCTTGGTATAGTTATGATAAAGTAGGTACAGATCAAGCAGCTCTCAATAGTATTGTAAGTATTGCAAAGTCTATGGACATACCATAGATAGATGTGGGAAAGGTCAATACAAAGGCAATTAAACTCATAAACCCAAACCGACTCCTCCTAAGTCAGGTAAGCCTGTGATGAATGTTGGTGTTCCTGTTAATGATCTTTCTCTCTTCAGCAAACACCTGTATCCTGGAACTGTCTCTACCAACGGTACAGATTCGGAGGGACGTTTCAAATTGAAGATCTTGAGGGACACAGCGGCTCTTCAGTCCATAATATTGAAATCAGCTGTGTCTAACATCACCTACACTGGGGAAACCGTCCTTATCACTGACCTCACTGCTACCACTCCGTATCCACTCGCCAGAGTCCACCTGGATTGTCCTTTTGTGACCGGTGAAGTCCAAGTCGCCATCAGGGAAAAGCCTTTTCCCATGTCTGGAGTGCAACTTCTTCTGGGCAACGACTTGGCAGAAGATCTGCAACCGTCCAACCTGATCATCATGGATATACCCCAGGTGTGTAACTCTGTAGTGGACAATCCCATCTTTAAGTATGTTTCAGCAGAGGTCCAAGAAAGTGATGAAGTTTCTCCTCCGGTTTTGGTGACCACCCGTGCACAAGCTGCACGCCCACAACCAGCTGACTCTACTGCAACCGCTGTCCCTCAAGACCCTCAGAATCTACCACCGAATCTTACCAGTTTGGAGTTCCGTAAATTACAGAGGGAAGATGTATCATTAACACCATTATTCTTCCAGGCTGAGACTCAACCTGACAGTATCCCTGGGTTATTCCTAGAGAATCAGTTGCTCTACCGCAGGTACAGACCCAGTAAGCTGAAGGAGGACGACGATTGGGCAAATGTCGAACAACTACTGGTTCCCACCAGCCTACGGCCCGATATTCTACACCTGGCCCACGGGGCTCTTTCTCACTATGGTTTTAACAAAACCTACCACGGAATCAGACAAGACTACTACTGGCCAGCTATGGTTAAGGACGTCAAAAGTTACGTGCAACAGTGTCATACATGTCAGATGGCAGGTAAACCTAACATCTCTATTCCCCAGGCTCCTCCATTAACTCCTATCCAGGTGCCTGCAGAACCTTTCCACAGACTCATCATAGACTGTGTTGGTCCTTTACCCCGGACCAATTCTGGCAACGCCTATATACTAACTATCCTGTGTCCTACTATCAGAGTCCCCATAGCAGTTCCAGTAAAGAACATTACGGCTGCTACTGTGGTGAAACAACTAAAGAAGATCTTCACCCAGTATGGATTTCCAAGAGAGGTTCAAAGTGGCTGTGGCACCAACTTCACCAGTGATCTCTTCAAGAAGACACTGGAAGAGTCTTCACACAGATACATCACACAGATACTGTCCAGCCCCTATCATCCTGCTTCACAGGGTTCACTTGAACGTAGTCAACAGACTAGTAAAGCACTCCTAAAGAAATTTTTCAATGAAACCTTGAAGGACTGGGATAAACAACTTGACTTCATTATGTGGATTTTCAGAAGTCTCCCCAATGAGTCTCTAGGAGTATCTCCTTATGAGATGCTCTACGGACGTAAGTGCCGTACTCCTCTCAAAGCTTTCAAAGACTCTCTACGTAATGCCACCTTCAGTGACCCTCAAAATGTGCCCCAGTTTCTTCAAAACATAAAACCCATTCTAGAGAGAGTACGCAAATTTGCTAATGACAATCTACTGAAAGCTCAGGAGAGGATGAAGACTCATTTTGACCAACGCAGCAAACTAAGGAAATTTAAACCAGGAGACTTCATGTTGGCATATTTTCCTATCCCAGGTTCTCCATTGCAAAACAAGTTTTCAGGACCCTACCGCATCAAGAAGTGCAGAAACAACCATAACTACGTTCTTGAGACTCCAGAAGCGTCTGGAGTCTTGAGAACCTCCTGAAGCAGTATCAAAGTACTCCCCCTACTGTGTTGGTATCATTATCCACCTTTAAAGGTCCATACCTCCAAAGTGAGACCTTCCCTGCTTCTCCTCCCGAAAGCACTAACACTGAGTCAGTGCCTTCCAACTCAGAAATCCTAACTGATCTTCATACCTATTTGCAGGACAGTAACAGTGTTCCTCTCATCAGAATCTTCAAGGAGCATCAGAAGTTGTTCAGCGATGATCCACAGGAGTGTAATGTGGTTCAGCACGACATCCAGCTACTCCCTTACACCTGGCCGATTCGTCAGCCTTTCTACAGAATCAGCCCGAGCAAAAAGGAAGTTATGCGTGCTGAGGTACAGTACCTCCTGGATCATGGGCTGGCCACCCCTTGTGAGTCTCCTTGGGCCTCACCCTGCATCTTGGTGCCGAAACCGCAAGGTAAAGTGAGGTTGTGTACCGATTACCGGAAATTGAATCTTGTGATTATCAAGGATGCTTATCCATTACCTAGAATACATGACATCCTTGACGCCATTGGTAATGCTCGGTATCTATCAAAGTTAGACTTACTCAAGGGATACTACCAAGTATGTTTGACTGAGCGAGCTAAGGAAATATCTGCCTTTACCACTCCCTTTGGCCTTTACAGATATGAACGCCTTCCATTTGGACTATGTAATGCCCCGGTCACCTTCCAGCGAGCTGTTAACCGCGTCATCCATGGCTTAGATAACACCTACACCTACTTGGATGACATCGTTGTGGCAGCCAACACCTGGAGCGAACATCTGCTCCAGCTGCAACGATTGTTTGCCAAGCTCCTGACAGCCGGCCTCACCATCAACTTGTGCAAGTCCACCTTTGCTAAAGGTAAAGTGCGTTATCTTGGTCATGAGATAGGGAGTGGCAGCATAGCTCCGTTAAACATACATACCCAAGCCATTCAGCATTACCCTCAGCCTACCACCAGGAAGCAGCTCTTGCGCTTCCTTGGTCTTGCCTCCTACTACCGTAGGTTTGTGAGGAACTTTAGTACGGTGGCGACACCATTGATCACTTTAACCAGCCCCAAGCAACGGTATCATTGGACCATTCAGCAAACCATTGCTTTTGAACAACTTAAATTCCTGCTCTGTTCTAATCCTATTCTCGCCTCGCCAGATATCACGAAGCCTTTCATCTTCCATGTCGACGCCAGTGGTACCGGCATCGGGGGTGTCCTGATGCAACAACGAGGCGAGGAGGTTCTACCTGTTAGCTACTACAGCTAAAAGTTAAAACCACACCAGAAGAATTACAGCACTATCGAAAAGGAGCTACTCTCCATTGTCCTGAACTTGCAGCACTTTGAATCATACCTGCAAGGTGCTCGGTCTACCACCATCTACTCGGACCACAATCCCCTACGCTTCTTGCAGCAAGCCCAATTCAACAATCAACGACTTCTACGGTGGGCTTTATATCTGCAGAATTTCAACCTGGAGATCTTCTTCATCAAAGGTTCTAACAACATCATAGCAGACGCCCTCTCCAGAGTCTATGAGGTAGAGACAGCTCCACCTACCACTCTACCACCTGAAGACGTAACTTCACCCGTAAGCGCAGGCTTCGGGGGAGAGTTGTAACGATAATCTCTTTCAAGAGAGATTGAGCCTGCTCTTCTTTACATTAAGTTACGTATATTATACAACAATAAGATGCTACTTTCAAGATATGTCTACAGTAGCACAAAAAGTTTTGACCAGGAGGCAAACGTACCCAAGATTCACCCCCTTCTCCACACTCCCTCCACGCTGGCTCGTCATCAACCAGCCAACTACTCTTCCCAGCCTGCCTGCTCCTGATTGGTGGCTCGCCGACTCCACACCTGCACTTCCGAACCTCAGCGCCCTCTACCTGAGTCGATGTCTGGGCTTGAATCAGCCATTGAAGTCAGAATGTCCTTGTGCTCTCAAGCAGTGAACAACTAACTGATATACGCTGTGTATCAGGTGGATGTTTCTCAGCTAGCGCCATATTCTCAGCACCTGATTATTTTTCACTGTGTATTTATATTATTGTAGAGTAACTTCATCCCTAATCTTCATTTATGTACTATGTTTTTGACTTGTTTATTTGCACTGTACATAGCCAAGGGATTGTCTTTGTTTATAATTTGTTTTCTATATTAATTAAAGTTTCATTGTTCATACGATGTTTCGGTCCATCCTGGACCATTCTCAATTTGATTGTGAATCGACTTGTATCAATCAAATTGAGAATGGTCCAGGACGGACCGAAAAGTCGTCGTCCTTTTACCTTTTAGTGTGTGGTCTAGTCAACATTCTTCAGCCACGTTATTGTGACTCATCGCCTGCACGTTTCTAATATGTTTAATTTCACAATTTGGCCCTGAGCTTTGTTGATGGTGATTGCAAACACCAATCGAATTGGAAATTACAATCTCTTAAATTGAAATGGCATATCTGTTGGAATCATAGGAATGCGAGGAATGAGGACATCTTCCCCTTTGAAAGATCCTGTCAGACTGTTGCTTCTACGACGTCGATGATTAATTTTTTTACTGCAAGGCGCGTGGCGTTGCAAAGTTTTGGCTGGTTGATATTTTGCAACATGTTAATTGGCACGCCGATTTTTAATTGCCGTACGTGTGATGGTATCCCTGGCAGATCGAGTGAATTCAAAAATTATGTTGGATCATTAACAGCTTCATCTGCTTCCACAACAGTGTCGACGGACTTGTATGTGACTGCTTCGCTTTGGATGTTAGACTGAATAATATTGTTAAGTTCTTACACGTTTTTGTTCTTGGCCTCAAGAACAGCTCGTTCACTCAGCCAATCATAATTCTTATAACTGGTTTGAATATTGGAAAAAACTTTTTCAACCAATTCTTCTTTTAACGTCACTAAATTGCAGAAGTTATGAGGCAATGAAATTCGTCCTGAGTTCAGATCAACCGGCACGTTTACGTTCCCAATATCTCAGATGTGAAAATATCTCAGGTGATGGATCGTTTTTCAGTAGCTACATAACTACACGCATATTTGAAGTTAATTTAAATGTCTTTAAGTGGCGCCACAAAGTAGAGTAATGCAGGCAAGTATTTATTTCGTCCACTGGTGTCGATCGAGGAATTACAGGTAATGTTTGCCTGAAATCACCTGCATGCAATATTAATGCGTTCCCAAATGGTCTGATGTTTCCACGCAAATCTTGCAATGATCGATCAAGAGCCTCGAACGATTTTCTGTGGGCCATTGTTCATTCATCTCAAACAATAAGTTTGCATTTCTGCAATACTTTTGCCATGCCGGATGCATTGGAAATGTTGCACGTGGGATTTTCGATGAATTACATGTTCAATGGCGATTTCAAAGCCGAAGTAGCAGTTCTTCCACATGGTAGCAATGTCGCAGCAATTCCGGACGATGCAAGAGCTAAGGTTATGCCATTTTGGGATCGAAATGCTGCCAGAATCAATCTAATTAAGAAGGTTTAACCAGTTCCTCCTGGAGCATCTAAGAAGATTTCTCCAAACCCGTTATTGACAGTTTGAATTATTTGATTGTTTATGCCTTTTCGCTCAAGCGTTAGCCAAGGAATATTTGATTAAACATACGGCAACAGATCACCAGTGTTGTAATTATGTTCACGACGCAATTTAACATCGAACGAAGCAGCGGCAGACCGATTCGATAATGGCATTTCCAATTGATTGAGAGCTTTGTTCGCGATTTCTAATCTCAATCATTATCATATTTCTAAGTCTTCAGTCATTATCAACGCTTCGTTGAAGTTTTTTGCTGTAAAATTGATGATCATATTTGAATTTTCTTTGCGTATTCGACTGATAATATCTTCAGCCATGTGCTATTTATAATTATTCTATAACTCTGTTGGAGATAACGGAGAACCGGTGGTCAATATGATTGCAAACAATACACGAATTTGATTTGGATGTGACGTGTTGGGCGTGTCATTAATGCATACATCCCTGTGCCAGTCGTTCTCCAATAAATTTAGAGCTTGACATGCACTACGGGAAGTGGCATGTGTTACGCCGTTGACAAATCTCAATTGCTGGAAACACGTTGGACCGGGCACATTTACCAACAGCATGCGAAGAAAGAAGTATTCATCCTGATTAGGATGCACGGTGTGCAGTCTGCCTAATGTAGTTTGTTAGAATATGTCAGGTTGTCCGTCGACTCGCTCTCCTCGTTTGTGTCGTTCAAATGATTTTCTACTGGTATTCCATGTGTAATACGTAGGCACTTCCGAATACAGCATTGTTATCGCAAACACGTCATTTTGACATAACGTGAAGAAAGCAGTTAACATTGTAGCCGGTGGATTCATAGCTGTTTGTTGCACATTTGCAGCTGTGAAATAACGCTGTTGTCCATTTTCATGTTTTCAAAACAAAACAGAAAATACAAACGAAATATTTAAATTCAAACGCAGATTAATCGACACAGCTCAACTTCACCACCAAATGCACTGTAAAATAATAGGAACAGTTAAAAAAAATTATAAAATAAACTATACCCACGAAATGAACGGTATGGTAAACAGCACAGCTCAATTCCAACGCAATGTCACACAAAATAATTTAATTAAAATGAAAATAAATCAAAATCTATGAAAATTAAATTTATCAATGCAATCGGAAACATTGAAATGGAATCGTAACATATGTTGTATAGTTTGTGTTGGTCTTACGTACAACAGATCGCGCTGCTTTAAATAAAAGCATGCTTTTACCTGTCACAGGTGTGGCATCTATATAGTAGGTATATAAAAATTCACACGTATTCAAATGGAGCGTTGTGTCAAAATTTCGAAGCAATAGGTTACCTTACCTTGAGGTTACCTTGAGGTGCTTCCGGGGCTTAGCGTCCCCGCCGCTCGGTCGGTCGTCAACCAGGCCTCCTGGTTGCTGGACTGATCAACCAGGCTGTTGGACGCGGCTGCTCGCAGCCTGACATATGAGTCACAGCCTGGTTGATCAGGTATCCTTTGGAGGTGCTTATCCAGTTCTCTCTTGAACACTGTGAAGGGATTGCCAGTTATACCCCCTTATGTGTAGCGGAAGCGTGTTGAACAGTCTCGGCCCTCTGATGTTGATAGAGTTCTCTCTCAGAGTACCTGTTGCACCTCTTGCTTTTCAACGGGGGTATTCTGCACATCCAGCCATGTTTTTTGGTCTCATGTGATGTTATTTCTGTGTGCAGGTTTGGGACCAGCCCCTCTAATATTTTCCACGTGTAAATTATTATGTATCTCTCCCGCCTGCGCTCAAGGGAGTACAGATTTAGGCTATTTAGTCGGTATATATATATATATATATATATATATATATATATATATATATATATATATATATATATATATATATATATATATATATGTCGTACCTAATAGCCAGAACGTACTTCTCAACCTACTATGCAAGGCCCGATTTGCCTAATAAGCCACGTTTTCATGAATTAATTGTTTTTCGACTACCTAACCTACCTAACCTAACCTAACCTAACTCTTTCGACTACCTAACCCAACCTAACCTATAAAGATAGGTTAGGTTAGGTTAGGTTAGGTTAGGTTAGGTTAGGTTAGGTTAGGTTAGGTTAGGTTAGGTTAGGTTAGGTAGGGTTGGTTATGTTCGGCCATATGTCTGCGTTAATTTTACCTCCAATAAAAAAAAATTGACATCATACATAATGAAATGGGTTGCTTTATCATTTCATACAAAAAAAAAATAGAGAAAATATATTAATTCATGAAAACTTGGCTTATTAGGCAAATCGGGCCTTGCATAGTAGGCTGAGAAGTGCGTTCTGGCTACTAGGTACAACATATATATATATATATATATATATATATATATATATATATATATATATATATATATATATATATATATATATATATATGTATATATATATATGTCGTACCTAGTAGCCAGAACGCACTTCTCATCCTACTATGCAAGGCCCGATTTGCCTAATAAGCCAAGTTTTCATGAATTAATGTTTTTTTGACTGCTTAACCTACCTAACCTAACCTAACCTACCTTTATCGGCTACCTAACCTAACCTAACCTATAAAGATAGGTTAGGTTAGGTTAGGTAGGGTTGGTTAGGTTCAGTCATATATCTACGTTAATTTTAACTCCAATAAAAAAAAATTGACCTCATACATAATGAAATGGGTATCTTTATCATTTCATAAGAAAAAAATTAGAGAAAATATAAGTATTCATGAAAACTTGGCTTATTAGGCAAATCGGGCCTTGCATAGTAGGCTGAGAAGTGCGTTCTGGCTACTAGGTACGACATATATATATATATATATATATATATATATATATATATATATATATATATATATATATATATATATATATATATATATATATATATATATATATATATATATATATCTCTTTTAATGCATCTTTTAATGGTAGTTCGACAAACCAAAGTAATTGTTTTACAATAATACAGGAACTATATACAGAAGATACAAAACAAAACTAATTCAAGAATGCACTGCAAATAATCAAAATTTGTACAATTATTTTTATATAGTCTTCAAAAGACTAGTACAATGAATCTGGCAGCATCAGTTAAGCACCTAAATCCTGCTCTATCAGCTCTGAAAATCCCACCAAAAAAAAGGTAAATGTTTTAAAAATATCAAAGAAAATCGACTTTGTGAATGAGGTCTATGCCAATAGTGTCGTCTCCTAGAATACAAGAAGAAAAATTCTTTTTGCAATCGGGTCCGTGAGACTCGCGCTCCTCCGTCTTCAAATATTTTTTAAGAACCTGTGATTTCTTGTGTGATTTCTTCAGTTTTCACTCCAGTACTTTTCTTCTTCCTTCTGAAGGTTTTGTCTCTTCAGACTCTTTACCCGGTCAGTTTAATTTCGTTTTTTTTTCATTATGTGTGTCATATATTCTGACATTCCATATGTTCGAGTAGTCAGTCATTTATGTTAAGCAAATTAATATATATTTTTTCAGGATGATGATCATGTCCCATCAAGAATGACAACGAAAAGAGAAAACTAATTTATTGTTTACAAATAAGATGTTGCTTTCCTCCGTCCAATTCAAGAGCCTTGTTCTCCTTTCTCTTCAATGTGCTATATTGCTTTAATGGCATAGGTCTTTCTCAATATAATTAACATCTGTTTGATCCTTTTTAATCATTAATTGTCTGGTCACTGCAATGTTTAGTCAAGTAGTTGTTCCCAGTTGATAACTTAATTCAATGTTCTCCTCTATGAGTATGAACTCTGTTATTGCAGATGTATTAACCTTCGTTGACATAATTTTTAAAATTTGATTGGAATTTCGTGCAATTATTTTTAATCAACAGTTGGGATTTCGTTGGTATGTTATATATTTTGGAATGCTATAAAACACAAATTATTAATACCAGTTATCAAAGAAAAGATTCATATTGTTTAGCACAAGCATTAGAACTAATGTAAAACAAAATCTTTGGAAATGTATATTAGGATTTATTTGAGTTTATCAAGCTACCACCTCATTGTAATGTCTGATGTTTGTTGTTTTGTATTCTATGTTGTTTATTATATACTAGCAGTACCCGGCCACGCGTTGCTGTGGCTCAACAACCTTCCCTGTCCCCCAGTCCTCCCCACCATTATCCCCCTCACCAGTCTCCTCGGCCTCCCAACCATTTCTCACTCCACCGTCCCCTTGTCCTCCCCACCATTCCCCACTCCACTATCTCCTCTTCCTTCCCCCCACCTCCTACCCATGGCCCCACTCCCCTGTCCCTTTGTCCTCCCCACCATTCTCCATTTCCCCATCCCCTCGTCCCCACCATCCCTAACTCCCCCGTCCCCTCGTCCTTCCCCACCATTCCCAACTCCCTCGTCCGATGCCTTCCCAAATTGTCTCAAGTGATTTAATGTTCCCATCCATGAAATATAAGAAAAACGGTTAAAAAATGAAATGAAAATATGAAAAAAGCTATACCCACGAAATGAACGGTATGACAAACAACATAGCTCAATTCCAACGTAATTCACACAAAATAATTAAATCAAAATGAAAATAAATCAAAATCTATGAAAATTCAATTTATCATTGCAATCAGAAACATTGCAATGGTATTGTAATATATTTAGTAGAGCATGTGTGTTGCTCTTACATTCAACAGATGACGCTGTTTGTGAAGAAAGGCATACCTTACCTTGAAGCCCCGGAAGCACCTTGAGGTGCTTCCGGGGCTCAGCGTCCCCGCGGCCCGGTCGTCGACCAGGCCTCCTGGTTGCTGGACTGATGAACCAGGCTGTTAGACGCGGCTGCTCGCAGCCTGACGTATGAGTCACAGCCTGGTTGAACAGGTATTCTTTGGAGGTGCTTATCCAGTTCTCTCTTGAACACTGTGAGGGGTCTGCCAGTTATGCCCCTTATGTGTAGTGGAAGCGTGTTGAACAGTCTCGGGCCTCCTGTTGCACCTCTACTTTTCAACGGGGGTATTCTGCACATCCTGCCATGTCTTCTGGTCTCATGTGATGTTATTTCTGTGTGCAGGTTTGGGACCAGCCACTCAATTATTTTCCACGTGTAAATTATTATGTATCTCTCCCGCCTGCGCTCAAGGGAGTACAGATTTAGGCTCTTTAGTCGGTCCCAGAAATTTAGATGTTTTACTGAGTGGATTCTAGTTGTAAAGGATCTCTGCACGCTCTCTAGGTCAACAATTTCTCCAGCTTTGAAAGGGGCTGTCATTGTGCAGCAGGACTCCACTCTAGAGAGCACTAGCGTTTTGAAAAGTATCATCATCGGTATAGCATCTCTAGTGTGAAAAGTTCTTATTATCCAACCTGTCATTAATCTTGCAGTTGTGACGGCTACTTTATTGTGTTCTTTAAAGGTAAGGTCTTCCGACATGAGTACACCCAGATCCTTTACATTGCCTTTTCGTTCTATGTTATGATTTGCCTGAGTTTTGTACTTGGTTGCCGTTTTTATATTTTTAATTGTTCCGTAGCGCATGAGGTGGAACTTATCCTCGTTAAACACCATATTATTTTCTGTAGCCCATAGAAAGACCTGATCTACATCTGATTGGAGGTTTGCCGTGTCCTCTATGTTGCCAAATCTCATGAAAATCCTAGTGTCAGCTGCAAAGGATGATACAGTGCTATAGGTTGTGTTCTTGTCTATGTCCGATATGAGGATGAGAAAAAGTACTGGAGCAAGCACAGTACCCTGGGGAGACTGAGCTCTTCACGGTTGATGGGCTGGATTTTATTTTGACTATTACACATTGGGTTCTGTTAGTCAGGAAATTGTAGATCCATCTGCCTATTTTCCCGGTAATTCCTTTTGAACGCATTTTATGTGCAATAACACCATGGTCACATTTATCAAAAGCTTTTGCGAAATCTGTGTAAATTACATCAACGTTTTGTTTGTCTTCCATAGCATCTAATGCCATATCATAGTGGTCCAGCAACTGTGACAGGCAAGAGCGCCCTGTTCTGAAACCATGTTGTCCGGGGTTATGGAGATGCTGTGATTCCGTGTATTTGGTGATCTTACTTCTTAGCACTCTCTCAAAAAAATTTATGATGTGCGATGTTAGTGCTATCGGTCTGTAATTTTTGGCCTCTGCCTTATTTCCTCCTTGATGGAGTGGTGCTATCTCTGCTGTTTTTAGTGTGTCAGGGATAACGCCAGTATCTAGGCTTTGTCTCCACAGAATGTGAAGGGCCTGCGATAGTGGTTTTTTACAGTTCTTGATGAATATGGAGTTCCAAGTGTCCGGGCCTGGTGCAGAGTGCATAGGCATACTGTTTATGGCTTCTTCAAAATCTAGTGGGGATAGGGCGACGTCTGATACATGATTTGATGTTGGTATCATATCCATGAAAAATTCATTTGGGTTATCAATCTTTAGTGCGTTTAATTGTTCGCTAAAAACAGAGTCGTACTGCTTCCTCAGTAACTCGCTCATTTCTTTGTTGTCATCGGTGAAAGTTCCATCTCCTTTTCGCAGGGGCCCGATACTAGATGTGGTTTTTGATCTTGATTTTGCATAGGAGAAAAAATATTTCGGATTTCTCTCTATTTCACTGATGGCCTTTTGCTCTCTTTGCCTCTCCTGGGTTTTGTATGATTCTTGTAGCTTGAGTTCAATTGTTTCTATTTCTCTACCTAACCTTCTTCGCCGTTCTTGAGATAGGGTGCGACTCTCAAGTTGCTCCGCGATTCGTTTTCTTTGCTTATATAGGGAACGACGTTCCCGTTCCAATCTGCATCTCTTTCTCTTTCTTCTTAGAGGTATGCTGTTTGAACATATTTCCAGTGCTACTGAGCTTATTTTTTCCAGGCACTGGTTCAGGTTTGCATTTTCTAGCTGTTTTTCCCAGTTTATTTCTGTGAAGTCCTGGTTTATTTGCTCCCAGTTTATCTGTTTATTATTGAAGTTGAATTTGCTGAAATCTCCTCCATCGGGAATCTGGACTGGTTTTGAAGGTCCATTCCCCATGAATGTCAGAACTTCAATTAAGTTGTAATCTGAATAACAGGTATTTGTAATCATTATGTTCCTGATCAATTCATCATTATTAGTGAAAATGAGGTCCAGCGTGTTCTCCTTCCTAGTTGGTTCTACTATTTGCTGGTTTAAGGCAAACCTGTCGCACATCATTTGCAGGTCATTTGCATGTGCCTGTTCATTTAGGCTACTTCCTGGCATGTTTTTACCTGTCACAGGTGTGCCCTTTACACTTATACTTACGAAATGAACGGTATGGTAAACAAAACAGCTCAATTCCAACACAATGCCACACAAAATAATTCAATGAAAAATAAAATAAATCGAAATCTATGAAAATAAAATTTATCAATGCAATCGGAAACATTGCAATGGAATTCGTGACATATTTAGTAAAGCGTGAATGTTGCTGTTATGTGCAACAGATGGCTCTGTTTTTCAAAAACGCATGTTTTTACCTGTCACAGGATTAGCATCGATATAGTAGGTATATGAAAAGACGTGCCTATTCGAATGCAACGTTGTATCAAAATTTCAAAGCAATCGGTGAAGAAGTTTTTGAGATTACAGCATGTGTTGCCCTTACGTCCAACAGATGGCGCTTTTTTTTTTTAAAAAAAAGCATGTTTTTTCCTGTCACAGGTGAGGCATGTATATGTTTGATATATAAGAAGACGCGCCTATTCGAATGCAACGTTGTGTCAAAATTTCAAAACAATCGGTAAAGAGGTTTCAAAGATTTCCTTCACATAGAAAATCACAAGAAAAACACAGTTTTTCCGAAAAAACATGTTTTTTATCTGTCACAGATGTGACATCTATATAGAATGTATATAAAAATCTGGCTGGACGCGAATGGAACGTTGTGTGAATATTTCAAAGCAATCAGTGAAGAACTTTCGGAGATTAGCGATTTTGAACAAACGAACATTTCCATTTTTATTTATATAGACAAGCTGTACCCGGTCACGCGTTGCTGTGGCTCAACAATGCATGTGCGTTGCTGAGCCACAGCAACCTTTCCCTGTCTACCAGTCCTCACCATCATTCCCCCCTCCCCTGTGCACTCGTCATCTCAACCATTCCCGACTCTCCACTTCCCTCTTCCTCCCCACCATTCACCCCCCCTCCCCCCATCATTTTGTCCTCCCCACCATCCCCTACTCCACCGTCCCCTAGTCCTATCCACCATTCATCCCCCCCCCCTCCCTCGTCCCTTTCTCCCTCCCTACCATCCCCCTCTCCCCTGTTCCCTTGTCTTCCCACCTTTCTCCCTTCTCCTGTCCCCTCGTCCCCACCATCCCCCACTCCACCCTCCTCTCGTCCTCCCCACCATTACTCCCTCCCCTCTTCCCTCGTCCTCCTCAAAATCCCAAACTCCCGTCCTCTCGTCCTCCCCACCATTCCCTACTCTCTTATCCGGTGCATTCCCAAATGATCTGATATTCCATCAGAAAATAGGAAACATCAAATGATCTGATGTTCATCACTGATGTATAAAAAAAACTTTTAAAACACGAAATAAAAAACAATGAAAAAAAAATAAACGGTACTCATGAAGTTTACGATATGGTAAACAACAACGCTGAATTCCAATGCAATGTCACATAAATAATTAAATCAAAATGAAAATAAATCAAAATCTCTGAAAATTCATTTTGTTAATGCAATCGGAAATATTGAAATGGAATCGCAACATATTTAGTATTACGTGTGTTGCTCTTACGTGCAACAGATGTCGCAGTTTCGTAAAAAAAAAATGTTTTTACCTATCACAAAATGGCATCTATACTTATACTTATGAAATGAACGGTATGGTAAACAACACAGCTCAATTCCAATGTAATGTCATAAAAAATAATTAAAACAAAATGAGAATAAATCGAAATCAATGTAAATTCAATTTATCAATGCAATTGGAAACATGAAATGGAATCGTTACAAATTTAGTGTATCGTTTGTTGGTATTACATGCAACAGATGGTGCTGTTTAAAAAAAAAAAAAATGTTTTTACCTGTCACAGGTCAGGCATATATAAAGTAGATATATATATATATATAAAATGCGCGTATTTGGAATGGAACGTTGTGTCAAAATTTCAAAGCAATTGGTGATGAACATATGGAGATTACAGTGTGTGTTGACCAAACATCACACTAGAAAGTGAAGAGACGACGGTCCGTTCTGGGCCAATCTCAAGTCGATTCTCACAATCGACTTGAATGGTTCAGGACGGACCGAAACGTCGTCGTCCCTTCACTTTCTAGTGAGTGGTTTAGTCAACATATTTCAGCCACGTTATTATGACTCCTCGTGTGCTTAACAGTGTGTGTTGCTCTTACGTCCAACAAACGGCGCTGTTTAAAAAAAAACATGTTTCTTTCCGGTCACAGGTGAAGCATGTATATAGTATATAAATAAAAACACGCGACTATTTGAATGCAACGTTGTGTCAAAATTTCAAAGCAATCGGTAAAGTGGTTTCGAAGATTTTTCGCACAGGAAAAACCACACACAAACACAGTTTAAAAAAAAAAAAAAAAATCCTGTCACAGACGTGACATCTAAATAGTATGTACAAAAACCCACTCAGATGCGAATGGAACGTTGTGTGAAAATTTCAAAGCAATCGGTGAAAAACTTTCGGGGATTAGCGATTTTGAATATATGAACATATACATTTTTATTGATAAAGACTTAAGAGTCATGTCATATTTCCTCTTTTTAGCTTTCATTCGAGAATGTTCTTTAATGATTTTTTATGTTTAAACATAAGCCCAGTGCAGTTAGCAAATATGTGCAGTGAGCCAGAATTCGGGTTCAAAATAACGCTCATGTTGTTGTTGTTGTTTAAGATTCGCTACCTGAAACAAAAAGTTCCAAGTAGCACGGGCAATGGTAAGCCCGTAGTGGCCTTATTTTAACGCTCATGAGTCAGATTTGCGATATTTGAGACATTTTGAAAACTTTGGGGGATTTTGGCTAAAAATGACCCATCGCTGTTTTCAGTAATTGACCTATTATCGGTATAAAAAGTAGAAATTTCAAACAGCAAACATGTGAAGTGGGCCAGAATTCGGCTCCAAAATAACGATCATGAGTCAGATTTGCGATATTCTCGATATTTTTAAAACTGCAGGGGGGGTTGGGCAAAATTTAACTCGTCGCTGTTTTCAGTGATTAGCATGTTTTCGGAATTAAAAAGTCGTAATATCAAAATGCAAATCTGTGCAGTGAGACAGAATTTGGCTCTAAAATAACACTCATCAGTCAGATTTGCGATATTTTGAAAACTGTAGGGAGGTTTGGGCAAAATCTGACCAATCGCCGATTTCGGTAATTGGCAAATTTTCGTTATAAACACTCGTAAATTCAAACTAAAACTATGTGCAGAGACAGAATTCAGCTCCAAAATAACGCACAGAAATGCGATACAGTATTTTGAAAACTGCAGGGGGTGGGGGGGAGTTTGGGCAAAATGTGACCCATCGCCGTTTTCAGTAATTGGCCTATTTTCGTTATAAAACGTAGTAATTTCAAATTGCACATATGTGTATTGAACCAGAATTTGGCTAGAAAATAACAATCATGAGTCATATATTCGCTATTTGCGACATTATGAAAACTGCACTGGGGTTTCAAAAAAATTTAACTCATTGCCGTTTTAATAATTGGCATATTTTCCATATAAAAAGTCATAATTACAAAATGCAAATATGTGCAATGAGCCAGAATTTGGCTGCAAAATAACACTCATGAGTCAGATTTGAGATATTTGCGATGTTTTGAAAAGTGCAAGGGGGTTTGGGCAAAATGTGACCCATAGCCGTTTTCAGTTATTGGCATATTTTCGGTATAAAAAGTCGTAATTTCATACTGCAAATATGCGCAATGATCCAGAATTAGGTGCCAAAATTACTTTCATGAATCAGATTTGCGATATTTAAGATATTTTGAAAACTGCAGGGGTGTTTGGGGCAAAATGTGACTCATCGCCGTTTTCAGTTTCGGAATATTTTCGGTATAAAAAATCGTAATTTCAAACTGCAAATATGTGCAGTGAGCCAGTATTTGGTTTCAAAATAACGCTCATGAGTCAGATTTGCGATATTTGCGATATTTTGAAAACAGCAGGGGGCTTTGGCCAAAATATGACCCATCGCTGTTTTCAGTAATTGGTATATTTTCTTTTTAAAAATTAGTAATTTCAAACTGCAAATACGTGCAGAGAGCCAGAATTCGGCTAAAAAATGACGATCATGTGTCAGATTTGCAATATTTGCGATATTTTGAAAAAAACTTTTTTTTTTTTTTTTAGCAATATGTGATCCATTCCCATTTTCAGTAATTGGCACATTTTCGGTAAAAAAAAAAAAGGTCGTAATTTCGAACTGCAAATATGTGCAATAAGCCAGAATTCTGCTCCAAAATAAAGATCATGAGTTACATTTGCGATATTTTGAAGACTGAAGAGGGGTATTAGGGCAAAAAGTGACCTCCCTCAGTTTTCAGTATTTGGCACATTTTCGGTATAGAAAATCGTAATTTCAAACAGCAAACATGTGAAGTGAGCCAGAATTCGGCTCCAAAATAACTCTCATGAGTCAGATTTTGCTATATTTGTGACATTTTGAAAACTGTAGGGAAGGTTTGAACAAAATGTGACCTATCGCAGTTTTCAGTAAGTGGCATATTTTCGGAATAAAAATGGTAATTTCAAGTACAAATATGTGCAGTGAGCCAGAATTCGGCTACAAATAATGCTCATGAGTGAGATTTGCAATATTTGCGATATTTTGAAAACTGCAGGGGGCGTTTGGGCAAAATGTGACCCCATCGCCGTTTTCAGTAATTTATATATTTCGGTATAAAAAGTCATAATTTTAACGTGCAAATAAGTGCCGTGAACCAGAATTCGGCTTCAAAATGATGCTCAAGTGTCAGATTTGCAATATTGGCGATATTTTGAAAACTGCCAGTGGGGTTTGGGCAAAATGTGACCCGACGTCGTTTACATGAATTGGCTTTTTTCGGTATAAAGTCATAATTTCAAACTGCATATATGTGCAGTTAGACAGATTTTGGCTGTAAAAAAAGGCTCATGAGTAAGAACAAATCCACAAGGGCCGTGTCGTGGATTCGAACCTGCGTCCGGGAGCATCGCAGACATGCAATCCTGGTATGTGCCTCGGAGAGGCTACGGGATCCAGTAAGTTCAGTAAAACTACAATTTCAACTCTTTTACCCTGTCGTAGCTCAGTCGATTAAGGCAGTGTCTGGGATGCTCCCGGACGTAGGTTCGAATCCGCGTCACGGCCCTTGTGGATTTGTGGATTTGATGCATCACGTTAGTGTGATCTCTGGTTGTGTCATGAGTAAGGTTTAGGATATTTGCGATACTTTGTAAACTCCCAGGGGGTTTGGGCAAAAAGTGTTTCAACGCAGTCTTCAGTAAACGGCATATTTTCAGTCTAAAAAGTCGTAATTTTAAACTGCAAGTATGTGCAGTGAGTCAGAAATCGACTCCAAAATAACGCTCATGAGTCAGATTTTTTAAAACTGCCGGGGGTTTGGGCAAAATGTGACCCATCACCGTTTTCAGAAAATGACATATTTTAGGTATAAAAAGTCGTAATTTAAAACTGCAAATAAGTGAAGTGAGCCAGAATTCGGCTCCAAAATAATGCTCGTGAGTCAGTTTAGCTATATTTGCTATATTTTCAAAATTGTCTGGGGGGGGGGGCAAAAATGGGACCCATCGGTGTTTTCAGCAATTGGCATATTTTCGGAATAAAAAGTCGTAATTTGAACTGCAAATATGCGCAATGAGCAAGAATTCGGCTCCAAAATAACGATCATGAATCAGATTTGCGATATTTTAAAAACTGACAGGGCGGGGCGGGTGGGGGGGGGGGGGTTTGGGCAAAATATGACCCATCGCTGTTTTCAATAATTGGCATATTTTCGGTATGAAAATTTCGAACTTCAAACTGCAGATATGTGCAGTGAGCCAGAATTTGGCTCCAAAACAACGCTCATGAATCAGATTTGCGATATTCTGAAAACTGCAAGGGGGGTTTGTGCAAAATGTTACCCATCGCTGTTTTCAGTAACTGGCACATTTTCGGTATAAAAATTCGTAATTTCGAACTACAAATATGTGCAATGAGCCAGAATTCAGCGCCAAAATAACGATCATGATTCAGATTTGCGATATTTGCGATATTTTGAAAACTGCAAGGGGGGGGGGGGGCTTTTTTTGGTACAAAAAGTCGTAATTTCAAACTGCAAATATGTGCAGTTATCCAGATTTTTGCTCTAAAATTATACTCACGAGTCAAATTTCCAAAATTTGCAATATTTTGAAAACTGCCTTAGGGGTTTGGGCAAAAAGTGCCTCATCGCTGTTATCAGTAATTGGCATATTTTTGTTATAAAAAGTCGTAATTTCAAACTGCAAATAAGTGCCATGAACTAGAATTCGGCTTCAAAATAACGCTCAAGTGTCAGATTTGCAACATTGGCGATATTTTGAAAACTGCCAGTGGGGTTTGGGCAAAATAAGACCCGACGTTGTTTACATGAATTGGCATTTCGGTATAAAAAGTCATAATTTCAAACTGTGAATATGTGCAGTTAGACAGATTTTGACTGTAAAATAAGGCTCATGAGTAAGATTTACAATATTTCTTATATTTTGAAAACTGCAGGGGGGGGGGGGGGGTTCAAAATGAGACCCATCGCCGTTTTCAGTAATTTATATATTTTCGGTGCAAAAGTCGTAATTTCAAACTGCAAATAAGTGCAGTGAGACAGAATTCGGCTCCAAAATAACGATCATGATTCAGATTTGCGATACTTGCGATATTTTGAAATCTATATTGGGGTTTGGGCAAAATGTAACCCAATCGCTATTTTTAGAAATTTGCATATTTTCGGTATAAAAAGTCGTAATTTTAAATATCTACTGTGAGCCAGAATTCGGCTCCAAAATAACGCTTATGAAACAGATTTTAAATATTTGCGATATTTTGAAAACTTCTGGGGGATTTGGGCAGAGTGTGACCCATCACCTTTTTCAGAAAATGGCATATTTTCGGTATGAAAATTCGCAATTTAAAACTGCAAATATGTGCTGTGAGCTAGAATTCGGCACCAAAATAACGCTCAAGAGTCAGTTATGCGATATTTGTAATAGTTAAAAAACTGCAGGGTGGGGGGGGGGGGTTAAGCAAAATCTGACCCATCGTCGTTTTCAGTAATTGTCATATTTTCAGAATAAAAAGTCGTAATTTCGAACTGTAAATATGTGCAATGAACCAGAATTCGGCTCCAAATAACGCTCATGAGTCAGATTGGAGATATTTGCAGTATTTTCAAAACTGCCAGGGGGTTTGGGCACAATGTGACCCATCCTTGTTTTCAGTATTTTTGTCGCTATAAAAAGTCGTAATTTAAAACTGCAAATGTGTGCAGGTAGACAGATTTTGCCTCCAAAAGAGTGCTCCAATTTTACTTTGGATAAAATTAAATTGGATTTTGCCTCCAATTTAGTTCGGGGACTAGCCTAGTGGTATACCTCTGAACTTTTTGCCAGCTTCGTCTTGTGCTAGACAAGGTATGGGATCCATGCTGGGGCCGCATACTCTAGGATTCGTCTTACATACGTTGTATACAAGGTTTTGAAAGATTCCTTACACAGGTTTCTGAAGGCAGTCCTATTGTTAGCCAGCTTTGCTTACGCAGCCGATATTATTTTTTTGATGTGGGCTTCAGGAGACAAGTTTGACGTGATATCAACTCCTAGATCTTTCTCTCTCTCCGTTTATTGAAAAGCTTCATCTCCCATTCGGTATACAGTGTATTGGCCTCCTATTTCCTCCCCCTTGTTTTACATTTACTTGGGTTGAACTTTTGTAGCTATTTGTTGAACCATTCAATCAGTTGTTTAGGTCATCTTGAAGCATCATACTATCTTCCACTATCCTAATCCTCCACATAATTTTTGCATCATCAGCAAACATTGAGAGGAACGAGTCTATTCCCACTGGGGGATCATTTGCATATAACAGGAACAGTAAAGGTGCAAGAATTGATCCCTGAGGGTCTCCACTGGTGACGCCTTGCCACTCAAAGACCTCATCCCTCACAGTGACTCGCTGTCTTCTGTTTCTTAGGTACTCCCTTACCCAATGGAGAACCTTCCCTTTCACTCCTGCCTGCTTCTCCAGTTTGTGCAGTAGTCTCGTATGTGGTTCTGTGTTAATGACTTTCTGGTAATCCAAAAATATGCAGTCTGGCAGCTATTTTTTTTTGCCTGATTTTTGTTGCCAGATCGTTGAATTCTATGATTCTTGTGAGGCATGATTTGCCATTCCTGAGCCTGTACTGATGGTGTGATAAAAAGTTCTTCCGCTCCAGATATTCCATTAGCTTTTTTTCGCTCAATTTTTTCCATCACTTGCATGATATGTAAGCTAGGGACACTGGCCTGTAGTTCAGTGACTCTTGTCTATCCCCCTTCCTGTATATTGGGACTACATTAGCCATTTTCCAAATATGTGTGTGTGTGTGTTCTCACCTATTTGTGCTTGCGGGGGTAGAGCTCTGGCTCTTTGGTTCCGCCTCTCAACCGTCAATCAACAGGTGTACAGGTTCCTGAGCCTATTGGACTCTATCATATCTGCACATGAAACTGTGTATGGAGTCAGCCTCCACCACATCACTTCCTAATGCATTCCATTTGCCAACCACTCTGACACTAAAAAACTTCTTTCTAATATCTCTGTGGCTCATTTGGGCACTCAGTTTCCACCTGAGTCCCCAAGTGCGTGTGCCACTTGTGTTAAATAGCCTATCTTTATCTACCCAATCAATTCCATTGAGAATCTTGAAGGTGGTGATCATGTCCCCTCTAACTTTTCTGTCTTCCTGTGATGTGAGATTTAATTCCTGTAGTCTCTTCTCGTAGCTCATACCTCTCAGCTCAGGAACTAGTATGGTGGCAAACCTTTGAACCTTTTCCAGTTTAGTCTTATCCTTGACTAGATATGGACTCCATACTGGGGCTGCATACTCCAGGATTGGCCTGAAATATGTGGTATACAAAGTTCTGAATGATTCCTTACACAAGTTTCTAAATGCCGTTCTTATGTCAAATGCTGCTGATGTTATTCTCTTCCTATGGGCTTCAGGGGACAGGTCTGGGGTGATATCAACCCTCAAGTCTTTTTCTCTCTCTCTATCTATTGAAGAACTTCATCTCCCAAATGATACTTTGTATCTGGCCTCCTGCTCCCTACACCTATCTTCATTACATTATATTTGCTTGGGTTAAACTCTAACAACCATTCGTTCGACCATTCCTTCAGTTTGACTAGGTCTCCTTGAAGCCTCAATCAGTCATCCTCTATCTTAATCCTTCTCATAATTTTGGCATCGTCAGCAAACATTGAGAAAAATGAGTCTATACCCACCGGGAGATAATTTACATATATCAGAAAAAGGATAGGACCGAGAACAGAGCCCTGTGGGAATCCACTGGTGACTTCAAACTAATCTCAGGTCTCACCCCTCACTGTAACTCTCTGCTTCTTGTTGCTTAGGTACTCCCTCATCCACTGGAGCACCTTACCAGTTACTCCTGCCTGTCTCTCCAGCTTAAGTACCTGCCTCTTATGGGGTACTGTGTCAAAGACTTTCCGACAATCCAAGAAAATGGAGTCCGCCCAGCCTTCTCTTTCTCGCTTAATCTTTGTCACCTGATCGTAGAATTCTATTAAGCCAGTCAGGCAAGGTTTACCCACCCTGAACCCATGTTGGGAATTTGCCACAAAGTCTCTTCAGATGTCTCTTCAGATGTGTTACTAGGTTTTTTGCACGATCTTCTCCATCACCTTGCATGGTATACAAGTCAAGGACACTGGCCTGTTGTTCAGTGCCTCTTGTCTGTCACCCTTATTGTATATTTGGATCACATTCGACGTCTTCCATATTTCTGGTAGGTCTCCTGTCTCCAGTTACCTACTATTCACTATGGAGAGTGGCAAGCAAAGGGCCTCTGCACACTCTTTCAGTACCCATGGCGAGATCCAGTCTGGATCAACAGCCTTTCTCACATCCAGATCCAACAGTTGTCTCTTGACCTCATCTCTCGTAATTTCGAACCCTTCCAAGGCTGCCAGGTTTACTTCCCCCCTCTCCTAGCGCAACGACCTCACCTTGTTTTATTGTGAAGACCTCCAGGAACCTCTTCTTGGGTTCTTCACACACCTCTTTGTCATTCTCTGTATACCTGTTCTCGCCTGTTCTAAGTTTCATTACCTGTTCTTTCACTGTTTTCTTTCCTGATGTGACTGTGGAGTAGCTTGGATTCTGTTTTGGCTTTGTTTGCTATATCATTTTCATAATTTCTCTCTGCATCTCTTCTCACCCTAACATACTCATTCCTGGTCCTTTGATATCTCTCTGCAGTTTCTGTTATTCCGGAAGTTCCTCCACGCCCTTTTGTTCAGTTCCTTTACTTCCATACATGCCTTTTGGACTGGGATAAACCTGTTTACTGCCTCCTGGCACTTTTGGGTGACCTAGTCCATCATATCTTGTTCAGACTTAGCTCTGAGGTCTGTGTCTCATGGTATTTCCTTTAAGAAAGTTCTCATCTCCTCATAATTCCCCTTTCGGTGTGCCAGCATTTTGTTTGCCAGTTCTTTTTTTTTTGGTAGATAAATCCTAGCTCTACCAGGTACTCAAAGATCAATACACTGTGATCACTCATTCCCAAGGGTGCTTCAATCTTAACTTTCCTTATCCCACGCATTTAGGGTTAATATCAGATCGAGCATGGCTGGTTCATCTTCCCATCTCATTCTTGTTGGTTCCTTGATGTGTTAGCTTAGAAATTTTTTTGTTGCCATGTCCAGCAGCTTAGCTCTCCATGTATCTGGTCCTCCATGTGAGTTTCCGTTCTCCCAATCTATCATCCCGTGGTTGAAGTCTCTCGTGATTAGTAGTCCAGATCAATTCTTGCTAGCAACAGAAGGTGTTCTCTCTATTATGTTAATGGTGGCCATGTTGTTTCTATCATATTCCTGTCTGGGCCTTCTGTTTGGAGGTGGATTATATATGACTGCGACTATCATTTTTTGTCCTCCAGTTGTTATGGTACCTAGTTGTTATATAGTCACTGAAATCTTCACAGCCCTGAATAACCATCTCCGCAAAATCCCAGTCTATTCTTACCAGCAGAGCTACACCACCACCTCCTTTTCCTTCTCTCTCTTTCATCACAACATAATAATCATGTGGAAACACTGCATATGTTATGTTTTTCGTCAGTTTCGTTTTGTGAGTGCTATTATGTCTGGGTTTTCTTCTAGTACCCACTCTCCAAGTTCATTTGTTTTATTTGTAATCCTATCTATGTTAGTGTACATAGCTTTCAGACTCACTTTCTTCTGTCCCTTCTCATGTCCCCTTCTTCGTGAGCGTTCTGCTGATGGGGAAAGCTGTTCCATGGGTGTGAGGACTTGTAAACTGGATAACGGAGTCTCAGAGGATACTGGAGTGAGAGATGGGGGGGTCAAGTGCAGGAGGGACAGGGAGGGTATGGGAAGAAGGGGGAGGGAGGACAGGGAGGGAAAAGGGGGGATGGGGGACATGGTGGATGTAGGGGATGGGAATCAGGGTGGGTATGGGATGAGGTGGGAAGGAGAGTTGGCTGAGCATTTGAGTTGGGGCAGGGAGGGTTTTGGGTATGGATCGTTTATATGCAGAGGAGGGTGGTGGAGCTGCCCTCCCCTCTTGTGTTATTGGGTTGCTGGTTGTGGGTTCCCCCCTCACCTCTGGAATGGTGTGCTGTGAGTTGTGATTTCCTGGTTTTCTCCTCTTGCCCTGTGCTTCTTCCTTGCTTCTGCCCCCATGGCCCTCTCTTCCTTCATCATGTCCCTCTGGAGGAATACGTTTGAATTCTCCAATATATTGCAGGTGGATCTTCCTTGTTAGAATCTTCTCCTTTGTGGTCTCGTTTGCAAACACTACCTTTAAAACTCGGTCTCTGTCCTTGTTGTACAAGCCCAACATGAAAACCTTCTCAATGCTATGTTCTGTCTCTTCCATCTCTAGCCCCTTTAGTATTTCATTTACTGCCGCTCTGTCCTTTTCATCCCACTCTGTCCTGTTGGAGCCTACCTGCTCCTTAATACTCACAGCTACCACTGTGGGTATTAAGGAGCAAGAAGGCTATCTTTTTCTTTCCAGCAGCAGGCTAGTGGATCTTGCTGCTTCCTGTGTGGCTTCTTTCATGGCTACCTCCCTCACTGTGGACATTGCTTTCAAGTTCGTTTTTAACGTTTCTGCAAATTTTGCTTGTACAGTGGCATTCCCTTCCAATGTACCACTTCCATCCTCTCTTTGAATGATTTTCTGAGCCTCAGACTCTGCATTGTTCTCTTTGAGGGTTTTAATCTTCTCCTTTGCTACTGTCAGCTCGCTTTGCAGCCTGCTTATTTTATTATTCATTTCTTGCATCTCCCTCCTGATTTCCTCCAAAACTTCGGCGAACACTTCCTTCATTTGTTCACATTGACTTTTCCTGTTCCCTTGTCACCTTTTGCTGCCATGTTTGTCCCTGTTCCTGCAATGTCATGATAGGTTGCCAGGAGGGACCATGGAGAGAGAGAGAGAGAGAGAGAGAGAGAGAGAGAGAGAGAGAGAGAGAGAGAGAGAGAGAGAGAGAGAGAGAGAGAGAGAGAGAGAGAGAGAGAGAGAGAGAGAGAGAGAGAGAGAGAGAGAGAGAGAGAGAGAGAGAGAGAGAGAGAGAGAGAGAGAGAGAGAGAGAGAGAGAGAGAGAGAAGAGAGAGAGAGAGAGAGAGAGAGAGAGAGAGAGAGAGAGAGAGAGAGAGAGAGAGAGAGAGAGAGAGAGAGAGAGAGAGAGAGAGAGAGAGAGATGAGGAGAAGAGAGAGGAGAGAGATGAGGAGAGAGAGAGAGAGAGAGAGAGGAGAGATGAGAGAGAGAGAGAGAGAGAGAGAGAGGGAGCTAGTGAGAG
>NC_091205.1:3520147-3550525 GCF_040958095.1 Procambarus clarkii | reverse complement strand
TTTACTGTACTGCTCTGACACAGGGTAACACGGTAAAATATTGTCAGTACAGTAAAATATTGTCAACAATCATTGATACAATGTTACTGAATGCGCACTCAGGATGTAAATAACTTTCAACGTATGTTTCTCCGTCTTCGTGTTAGCATCTCCTGTCAGCATGCCATAAATTGTTTTCATTATGCTGGAAGTTATTCATTCTATACCAATCTCTCTGGTTCCGGCTCCAGTTGGTGCGTGATACTAGGCCATATGTGGCCGTCCAATGTTCCTGTTGGTGCTCTGTCTGGTGGCCTCAAGCACCACCATAACCTGAAGTACCACATGTAACAAGGGTTTCATGCTTCGTCTATAATCATCGGAAAATGCGATGATCTTGACAGATGGGTAATAAAACCTTCATGGTTCGTTCGACTAAACCTATGCAATAATTCATTCTATATTCGTGCCACAAGGTGCTTACCACCTGGATGACGTTCTGTCATTGGTTTAGGTTTAGCAATACATTGAGATCACTGCCTAGTCTTTCATAACGACATAATACTAAAAAGATGATTGAATCCTAGCATTCTCCAATTGAAGAAACATAATAAATTCTAATTATCTTTGTTGATCTATTTCCTGGTGGATGTGCCTCACGACAGATAAAGAAAATAATCATATACATTTATCTCTTCAACCTGTCTGTGTTCTCTGCCTTTTCTAAAGTCACTTGGAACCGAGTCATCAACAAAATTTTCCAAAGTTGCCACAGAGGCAGACTAATTGAGTATTATAGATGTGATTGGTCTGAAGATGATTACAGATGGTGAAACTCTGAACCCTTAGTATTAGTGGATACAACATAGACATTGTCCGGCTGTATTCTGATGTTTAATTTTATTGTTCTGCTGGTACGACACCATATGAACTGGTTTGGGTTACAGTGTGATGAATTATATGGAGAAACACAGCCCGGAAGTCACTGAACTTCTCTGTTAATTAAAATTTTAATCATAATTATTAAGTATTATGATCAGATATATTTTTATCAATTATTAAAAAATTGGAATTAAAGTACAAAAAGCGTTTGACATAATTATTAACAGCACAAAACTATTTCTGAGTTACCAAGTACAATGTTCCCTCATCTCTCTCAAATTCTCATCTCTGATCTCATCGCTCTCATCACCACAATGTCCTCTCATCTCTCTCATCACCACAACGTTCCCTCATCGCTCTCATCACCACAATGTTCCCTCAATCTCTCATCATCACAATGTCCCCTCATCTCTCTCCTCATCACAATGGTCATCTCCCATAGCGATCCACCATACTGGGTTGCGTCTCAGCTCTGGTGCCTTTCGTTCGACTCCCGCAACCTGTTCTCGCACTTTCGTATAGTCAATATTGACTTATTAAATACGTGCATTTGTGACATACTAATTTATTGTGAATATTTTAGTTTACCTTGAAAAGCTTCATAGAAAACACCGACCTTACCTAACCTTCTTAGTATATTAAGATAAGCATCTTATTGCTTTGTAATTACATTTATTACTTAACCTATTATAGGTATAGGTTAAGTAATAATTGTAATTACGAAGCAATAAGATGCTTATCTTAACATACTAAGAAGGTTAGGTAAGGTCGGTGTTTTCTATGAAGCTTTTCAAGGTAAACTAAAATATTCACAATAAATTAGTATGTCACATATGCACTTATTTAATAAGTCAATATTGACTGTAAGAAAGTGCGAGAACAGGTTGACTCCCGCCCTCAGTTTGTATGTTGACACTGGCTTTCTCTCTCTCCAGGACCGCCGTGATCGCTACTGTCTTCGCTATCATGCGCGGTCCTTTCAACATCCTTCCTCTCGTCTTTGTCGTGCTTTGACTTGTCCTCCTCCTGTAGCTCCTGTTCCTCTTCATTGTCTCCCTCGATCTGTCCAGTTATCTCGCTTACAGGATTCTCTTTCTGTTCATATTTCTAATGTTTCTCCTCATATTGTTCCTTCCTTGCCTCCGTGGAGAGTCCCCCTTCCCAAGTTTTGTACGTCTTTGACTTGTATTACTAAAGCCTTTACCCCTCCAACAATTCTGAAAAGCCTCTTCCTTGAGCACTTTACTTCGCATTCCCAATCTATTTCCATCTTCACCGATGGGTCAAAGTCTGCGGACGGTGTGGGCTACTCTCTTGTTTTTCCTGACCGTACTTATATGTCTCGCCTCCCTTCGGAGGCTAGCGTCTTTACGGCGGAACTTTATGCTATTCTCTATGCTCTCCGTCTCTTGCTTTCTCATTATCATTCCTGCTTTGTGGTTGTAGTTGACTCTCGTAGTGCCCTCATGGCTCTTGGGTCCTTTAATCCTGTCCATCCGGTGGTCATCGAGATTCAACATTGGCTGTTTCTTATTTCTAGTAAATTTAAATCAGTACAGTTTTGCTGGGTTCCCAGCCATATTGGTGTTTCTTTCAATGAGCGTGTGGATGCTGCCGCTAAGGGAGCTATCCGTTCTAGTCCCATCTCCTGTAAAGGTATTTTATTCCTTCATCATTGCCCGTTGGCAGGATTGTTGGTCCTCTGTGGTTAGTAACAAGCTGCGTACTCTCAAACGTAGTGTGTCCCCGTGGCCTTCCTCCTACCACCGTAACTGGCGATGGGAAACTGCTTAGCACGGCTGCGGGTTGCCCATACTCGCTTAACCTATGGTCACTTAATGGAGCGCCGCCCTGCTCCTTATTGTCCGAATTGCATTCTCCCTCTTACAGTTGTGCATATCCTTGTTGAATGTCTTGACTTCTAGGACGAGCGTGTGTCTTGCTTTCCGACCGTCCCTCGCGGTCACTTGTCCCTCGGTAGAATTCTAGGTGAATCGGATACTTTTGATATCGTTCGCCTTATGCGTTTTTGTTCTCGTATTGGCATTCTTGGTGATATTTAGCGCCCTCTGATTATTTCGCACTTTGATGCTGCTACATAGCCTTCCCGGTTTGGTGCCTTCTTTTGATAATTACCTTACCTTACCCATAGTGATCACTGAGAGTGTTGACGAGGAGAGCGGATCGCTTAAAATCTCCTTCAAGGACTTCAACTCCAATATATAATATCTATTACACAAACACTAAATGGGAAGTCATCAAAGGATTCCAGCATTTATTTCACTAATCGGCTGTAAAAGGCTTCAACGTTCTAATTCTGGTAAAAGGTTCTGATCACAACATTGCATGATAGTTTGAGCGTCTTAGGAACTACACCGTCGGGGAGTTGATCATGTTGAGGTTACATCAGTCAGACGGGGGAACAACCCGTGCTGTATGGTCTTAAGGAGCACCCACGGGCCGTAACTGAAGACCTTGCTGAGCAAAATATAGTATGGTTGAAAGTGTGTTAAGTGGGAGAGAGCGAGAGAGTTGGCGTCGCGTTCACTCTGTGGTGTGATGTCTTCGGTGACTTTATGGGATGTAGACTCCACTAGCATCAATATACACAATGGTTAATACACACTAGCATGACTATACATAAAGATGAATACACACCAGCATGAGTATTCACCAGCATGAATATACACCACCATGAGCTTACAACAGCATGAGTATACACCACCATGAGTATACACCGGAATGAGTATACACCACCATAAGTATACACCACCATGAGTATACACCAGCTTGAGTATACACCACCATGAGTATACACCATCATGAGTATACACCAGCATGAGTATACACCAGCATGAGTATACACCATCATGAGTATACACGAGCATGAGTATACACCACCATGAGTATACACCACTATGAGTATACACCACCATGAGTATGCACCAGCTTGAGTATACACCACCATGAGTATACACCATCAAGAGTATACACCAGCTTGAGTATACACCACCATGAGTATACACCATCATGAGCATACACCAGCATGAGTATACACCACCATGAGTTTATACCAGCATGAGTATACACCACCATGAGTATACACCGGAATGAGTATACACCACCATAAGAATACACCACCATGAGTATACACCAGCATGAGTATACACCATCATGAGTATACACCAGCATGAGTATACACCACCATGAGTATACACCACCATGAGTATACACCATGGGTATTGAAAGAGTGTGCAGGAGCACTTTGCTTGCCACAGTCCATAGTATACAGTAAGTCACTGGAAACGGGATACCTACCAGAAATATGGAAGACGGCTAATGTAGTCCCAATATACAAAAAGGGTGACAGACAAGAGGCACTGAACTACAGGCCAGTGTCCTTAACTTGTATACCATGCAAGGTGATGGAGAAGATTGTGAGAAAAAACCTAGTAACACATTTGGAGAGAAGAGACTTCGTGACAACCCATCAACATGGGTTCAGGGAGGGAAAATCTTGCCTTACAGGCCTAATAGAATTAATTCTACGATCAGGTGACAAAGATTAAACAAGAAAGAGAAGGATGGGCGGACTGCACTTTTTTGGAATGTCGAAAAACCTTTGACAGAGCACCCCCATACAAAGCTGATGCATAAGCTGGAGAAACAGGCAGGAGAAACTGGTAGGGCGCTCTAGTGGATAGGGGAGTACCTAAGCAATAGGAAGCAGAGGGTTACAGTGTGGGAGTGAGACCTCAGATTGGCGTGAAGTCACCAGTGGAGTCCCACAGGGCTCTGTACTCGGACTTATCCTGTTTTTGATATACGTAAATGATCTCCCAGAGGGTATAGACTCATTCCTCTCAATGTTTACTGACGACGCCAAAATTATGAGAAGGATTAAGACAGATGAGGACAGCTTGAGGCTTCAAGAAGACCTGGACAAGCTGTAGGAATGGTCGAACAAATGGTTGTTAGAGATAAACCCAAGCAAATGTAATGTAATGAAGATAGGGGTAGGAAGCAGGAGACCAGATACAAGGTATCATTTGGGAGACGAAATACTTCAGGAGTCAGAGAGAGAGAAAGACCTGGGAGTTGATATCACGCCAGACCTGTCCCCTGAAGCTCATATCAAGAGGATAACATCAGCGGCATATGCCAGGTTGGCTAACATAAGAACGGCATTTAGAAACTTGTGTAAGGAATCTTTCAGAACATTATATACCACATATGCCAGACCAATCCTGGAGTATGCGGCTCCAGCATGGAGTCCATATCTAGTCAAGCATAAAACTAAACTGGAAAAAGTTCAAAGGTTTGCCACCAGACTGAGAGGTATGACCTACGAGGAGAGACTACGAGAATTAAATCTCACTTCGTTGGAAGACAGAAGAATTAGGGAGGATATGATCACCACATTCAAGATTCTCAAGGGAATCGACAGGGTAGATAAAGACAGGTTATTTAACACAAGGGGCACACGCACTAGGGGACACAAGTGGAAACTTAGTGGCCAAATGAGCCACAGAGATATTTGAAAGAACTTTTTTAGTGTCAGAGTGGTTGACAAATGGAATGCATTAGGAAGTGATGTGATGGAGGCTGACTCCATACACAGTTTCAAGTGTAGATATGATATAGCCCAATAGGCTCAGGAACCTGTACACCTGTTGATTGACAGTTGAGAGGCGGGACGAAAGAGCCAGAGCTCAACCCCCGCAAGCACAACAAGGTGAGTACAACTAGGTGAGTACACCACCATGAGTATACACCACCATGAGTATACACCAGCAAGAGTATACACCACCATGAGTATACACCACCAAGAGTATACACCAGCATGAGTATACAGCACCATGAGTATACACCGGCTGCGAATGATACTAGATTAAACGTATGGGTTACTCTTCTATATAACAAAGAAGTTTACCCGGCGGTGCCCGGGGTTGTTTGTCCTTACTCCCTCCGTTTGCTGCCCCCATCTCCCCCTTCCTCCCCATCTCCCCCTTCCTCCCCCATCTCCCTCTTTCTCCCCCATCTCCCCCTTCCTCCCCATCTCCCCCTTCCTCCCCCATCTCCCTCTTTCTCCCCCATCTCCCCCTTCCTCCCCCATCTCCCCCTTCCTCCCCCATCTCCCTCTTTCTCCCCCATCTCCCCCTTCCTCCCCCATCTCCCTCTTTCTCACCCATCTCCAGCTCTGTCCTCTGTATCTCCTTCTCTCTGTTCCTCTCTCCATCCTTTTCTTCCCTCCTAACCCATCCTTTCCTACATCACCCACTCTTCCCCCCTTCTTCACCCTGCACCCCTCTCACCCACCTTCACCCTGCATCCCTCTCACCCCCCTTCTTCACCCTACACCCCTCTCACACCCCTTCTTCACCCTGCATCCCTCTCACCCACCTTCACCCTGCACCCCTCTCACCCACCTTCACCCTGCATCCCTCTCACCCACCTTCACCCTGCACCCCTCTCACCCACCTTCACCCTGCACCCCTCTCACCCACCTTCTCCCTGCACCCCTCTCACCCACCTTCACCCTGCATCCCTCTCACCCACCTTCACCCTGCACCCCTCCCACCCACCTTCTTCACCCTGCACCCCTCTCACCCCCCTTCACCCTGCACCCCTCTCACCCACCTTCACCCTGCACCCCTCTCACCCACCTTCACCCTGCACCCCTCTCACCCACCTTCTTCACCCTGCACCCCTCTCACCCCCCTTCACCCTGCACCCCTCTCACCCACCTTCACCCTGCACCCCTCTCACCCACCATCTTCACCCTGCACTCCTCTCACCCACCTTCACCCTGCACCCCTCTCACCCACCTTCTTCACCCTGCACCCCTCTCACCCACCTTCTTCACCCTGCACCCCTCTCACCCCCCTTCACCCTGCACCCCTCTCACCCACCTTCACCCTGCACCCCTCTCACCAACTTCACCCTGCACCCCTCTCACCCACCTTCTTCACCCTGCACCCCTCTCACCCCCCTTCACCCTGCACCCCTCTCACCCACCTTCACCCTGCACCCCTCTCACCCACCATCTTCACCCTGCACTCCTCTCAACCACCTTCACCCTGCACCCCTCTCACCCACCTTCTTCACCCTGCACCCCTCTCACCCACCTTCACCCTGCACCCCTCTCACCCACCTTCACCCTGCACCCCTCTCACCCACCATCTTCACCCTGCACTCCTCTCACCCACCTTCACCCTGCACCCCTCTCAGCCTCCTTCTTCACCCTGCACCCCTCTCACCCACCTTCACCCTGCACCCCTCTCACCCACCTTCACCCTGCACCCCTCTCACCCACCTTCTTCACCCTGCACCCCTCTCACCCCCCTTCACCCTGCACCCCTCTCACCCACCTTCACCCTGCACCCCTCTCACCCACCTTCTTCACCCTGCACCCCTCTCACCCACCTTCACCCAGCACCCCTCTCACCTCCCTTCACCCTGCACCCCTCTCACCCACCTTCTTCACCCTGCACCCCCTCTCAGCCTCCTTCTTCACCCTGCACCCCTCTCACCCACCTTCACCCTGCGCCCCTCTCACCCACCTTCACCCTGCACCCCTCTCACCCCCCATCCTTCACCCTGCACCCCTCTCACCCACTTTCTTCACCCTGCACCCCTCTCACCCACCTTCACCCAGCACCCCTCTCACCTCCCTTCACCCTGCACCCCTCTCACCCACCTTCTTCACCCTGAACCCCTCTCAGCCTCCTTCTTCACCCTGCACCCCTCTCACCCACCTTCACCCTGCGCCCCTCTCACCCACCTTCACCCTGTCTCAAACTTATTCTCTCCCTTCTCTCGTTCCTACTTTTGAACATTCCACCTCTTCTCACCTGATCTCCTCACCCCGCCCCGTGACCCACCTGATCTCCTCACCCCGCCCCGTGACCCACCTGATCTCCTCACCCCGCCCCGTGACCCACCTGATCTCCTCACCACGCCCCGTGACCCATCTGATCTCCTCACTCCGCCCCGTGACCCACCTGATCTCCTCACCACGCCCCGTGACCCACCCGATCTCCTCACCCCGCCCCGTGACCCACCTGATCTCCTCACCCCGCCCCGTGACCCACCTGATCTCCTCACCCCACCCCGTGACCCACCTGATCTCCTCACCACACCCCGTGACCCACCTGATCTCCTCACCACGCCCCGTGACCCACCCGATCTCCTCACCCCGCCCCGTGACCCACCTGATCTCCTCACCTCGCCCCGTGACCCACCTGATCTCCTCACCCCACCCCGTGACCCACCTGATCTCCTCACCCCGCCCCGTGACTCACCTGATCTCCTCACTACGCCCCGTGACCCACCTGATCTCCTCACCCCGCCCCGTGACCCACCTGATCTCCTCACCCCGCCCCGTGACCCACCTGATCTCCTCATCCCGCCCCGTGACCCACCTGATCTCCTCACCCCGCCCCGTGACCCACCTGATCTCTTCACCACGCCCCGTGACCGACCTGATCTCCTCACCCCGCCCCGTGACCCACCTGATCTCTTCACCACGCCCCGTGACCGACCTGATCTCCTCACCCCGCCCCGTGACCCACCTGATCTCCTCACCCCGCCCCGTGACCCACCTGATCTCCTCACCCCGCCCCGTGACCCACCTGATCTCCTCACCCCGCCCCGTGACCCACCTGATCTCCTCACCAAGCCCCGTTACCCACCTGATCTCCTCACCCCGCCCCGTGACCCACCTGATCTCCTCACCCCGCCCCGTGACCCACCTGATCTCCTCACCCCACCCCGTGACCCACCTGATCTCCTCACCCCACCCCGTGACCCACCTGATCTCCTCACCCCACCCCGTGACCCACCTGATCTCCTCACCCCACCCCGTGACCCACCTGATCTCTTCACCTCGCCCCGTGACCGACCTGATCTCCTCACCCCGCCCCGTGACCCACCTGATCTCCTCACCCCGCCCCGTGACCCACCTGATCTCCTCACCCCGCCCCGTGACCCACCTGATCTCCTCACCCCGCCCCGTGACCCACCTGATCTCCTCACCCCGCCTCGTGACCCACCTGATCTCCTCACTACGCCCCGTGACCCACCTGATCTCCTCACCCCGCCCCGTGACCCACCTGATCTCTTCACCACGCCCCGTGACCGACCTGATCTCCTCACCCCGCCCCGTGACCCACCTGATCTCCTCACCCCGCCCCGTGACCCACCTGATCTCCTCACCAAGCCCCGTGACCCACCTGATCTCCTCACCCCGCCCCGTGACCCACCTGATCTCCTCACCAAGCCCCGTGACCCACCTGATCTCCTCACCCCGCCCCGTGACCCCCCTGATATCTTCACCACGCCCCGTGACCCACCTGATCTCCTCACCCCGCCCCGTGACCCACCTGATCTCCTCACCCCGCCCCGTGACCCACCTGATCTCCTCACCCCGCCCCGTGACCGACCTGATCTCCTCACCCCGCCCCGTGACCCACCTGATCTCCTCACCCCACCCCATGACCCACCTGATCTCCTCACCCCACCCCGTGATCCACCTGATCTCCTCACCCCGCCCCGTGACCCACCTGATCTCCTCACCCCGCCCCGTGACCCACCTGATCTCCTCACCCCGCCCCGTGACCCACCTGATCTCCTCACCCCGCCCCGTGACCCACCTGATCTCCTCACCCCACCCCGTGACCCACCTGATCTCCTCACCCCGCCCCGTGACCCACCTGATCTCCTCACCCCGCCCCGTGACCCACCTGATCTCCTCACCCCGCCCCGTGACCCACCTGATCTCCTCACCCCGCCCCGTGACCCACCTGATCTCCTCACCCCACCCCGTGACCCACCTGATCTCCTCACCCCACCCCGTGACCCACCTGATCTCCTCACCCCACCCCGTGACCCACCTGATCTCCTCACCCCACCCCGTGACCCACCTGATCTCTTCTCCTCGCCCCGTGACCGACCTGATCTGCTCACCCCACCCCATGACCCACCTGATCTCCTCACCCCACCCCGTGACCCACCTGATCTCCTCACCCCGCCCCGTGACCCACCTGATCTCCTCACCCCGCCCCGTGACCCACCTGATCTCCTCACCCCGCCCCGTGACCCACCTGATCTCCTCACCCCGCCCCGTGACCCACCTGATCTCCTCACCCCTCCCCGTGACCCACCTGATCTCCTCACCAAGCCCCGTGACCCACCTGATCTCCTCACCCCGCCCCGTGACCCACCTGATCTCCTCACCCCGCCCCGTGACCGACCTGATCTCCTCACCCCGCCCCGTGACCCACCTGATTTCCTCACCCCACCCCATGACCCACCTGATCTCCTCACCCCACCCCGTGACCCACCTGATCTCCTCACCCCGCCCCGTGACCCACCTGATCTCCTTACCCCGCCCTGTGACCCACCTGATCTCCTCACCCCGCCCCGTGACCCACCTGATCTCCTCACCCCGCCCCGTGATCCACCTGATCTCCTCACCCCGCCCCGTGACCCACCTGATCTCCTCACCCCACCCCGTGACCCACCTGATCTCCTCACCCCACCCCGTGACCCACCTGATCTCCTCACCCCGCCCCGTGACCCACCTGATCTCCTCACCCCGCCACGTGACCCACCTGATCTCCTCACCCCGCCCCGTGACCCACCTGATCTCCTCACCCCGCCCCGTGACCCACCTGATCTCCTCACCCCGCCCCGTGACCCACCTGATCTCCTCACCCCGCCCCGTGACCCACCTGATCTCCTCACCCCTCCCCGTGACCCACCTGATCTCCTCACCCCGCCCCGTGACCCACCTGATCTCCTCACCCCACCCCGTGATCCACCTGATCTCCTCACCCCGCCCCGTGACCCACCTGATCTCCTCACCCCGCCCCGTGACCCACCTGATCTCCTCACCCCGCTCCGTGACCCACCTGATCTCCTCACCCCGCCCCGTGACCCACCTGATCTCCTCACCCCACCCCGTGACCCACCTGATCTCCTCACCCCGCCCCGTGACCCACCTGATCTCCTCACCCCGCCCCGTGACCCACCTGATCTCTTCACCCCGCCCCGTGACCCACCTGATCTCCTCACCCCGCCCCGTGACCCACCTGATCTCCTCACCCCACCCCGTGACCCACCTGATCTCCTCACCCCACCCCGTGACCCACCTGATCTCCTCACCCCACCCCGTGACCCACCTGATCTCCTCACCCCACCCCGTGACCCACCTGATCTCTTCACCTCGCCCCGTGACCGACCTGATCTGCTCACCCCACCCCATGACCCACCTGATCTCCTCACCCCACCCCGTGACCCACCTGATCTCCTCACCCCGCCCCGTGACCCACCTGATCTCCTCACCCCGCCCCGTGACCCACCTGATCTCCTCACCCCGCCCCGTGACCCACCTGATCTCCTCACCCCGCCCCGTGACCCACCTGATCTCCTCACCCCGCCCCGTGACCCACCTGATCTCCTCACCAAGCCCCGTGACCCACCTGATCTCCTCACCCCGCCCCGTGACCCACCTGATCTCCTCACCCCGCCCCGTGACCGACCTGATCTCCTCACCCCGCCCCGTGACCCACCTGATTTCCTCACCCCACCCCATGACCCACCTGATCTCCTCACCCCACCCCGTGACCCACCTGATCTCCTCACCCCGCCCTGTGACCCACCTGATCTCCTTACCCCGCCCTGTGACCCACCTGATCTCCTCACCCCGCCCCGTGACCCACCTGATCTCCTCACCCCGCCCCGTGATCCACCTGATCTCCTCACCCCGCCCCGTGACCCACCTGATCTCCTGACCCCACCCCGTGACCCACCTGATCTCCTCACCCCACCCCGTGACCCACTTGATCTCCTCACCCCGCCCCGTGACCCACCTGATCTCCTCACCCCGCCCCGTGACCCACCTGATCTCCTCACCCCGCCCCGTGACCCACCTGATCTCCTCACCCCACCCCGTGACCCACCTGATCTCCTCACCCCGCCCCGTGACTCACCTGATCTCCTCACTACGCCCCGTGACCCACCTGATCTCCTCACCCCGCCCCGTGACCCACCTGATCTCCTCACCCCGCCCCGTGACCCACCTGATCTCCTCACCACGCCTTGCCCAAACTGTCAAGTATTTGCACCATACCCCTACTGGTTTGCAACCCAACCACACGCCACATATTAGTTAATTAGCCCGCCACACCCTAGACACTAATCACTACCACAACCACACCCCAGATACTAATTACCACCACAACCACACCCCAGACACTAATCACCACCACAACCACACCCCAGACACTAATCACCACCACAACCACACCCCAGACACCAATCACCACCACAGCCACATCCCAGACACCAATCACCACCACAGCCAAACCCCAGACACTAATCACCACCACAACCACACCCCAGACACTAATCACCACCACAACCACACCCCAGACACTAATCACCACCACAGCCACACCCCAGACACTAATCACCACCACAACCACACCCCAGACACTAATCACCACCACAACCACACCCCAGACACTAATCACTACCACAGCCACACCCCAGACACTAATCACCACCACAGCCACACCCCAGACACTAATCACCACCACAACCACACCCCAGACACTAATCACCACTACAGCCACACCCCAGACACTAATCACCACCACAGCCACACGCCAGACACTAATCACCACCACAGCCACACGCCACATAAACGTGGCTATAAGGTGTCCGCCTGGAGATCGCTGCCCACGGCTGGGAGTCTTAATTAAGATGACAGGACGCCAGCCTAGCAGATGCTGGGTCGGCAGAAGTGAGGATTGAGCACCACTGCCGCCTGAAGCTGGAGTGGACGCTTCCTCCCCCTAAGCTCCGCTTTACCCAGACTTACACACAGATTTGTGGGTTGTCTCCGGGAGTTTTCCAGGTAATAAATAATGCTGCAGGCGTTATTCAGCCCAACACGCCTGGGCCTGCAACTAGATTTTTCGAAACATGAGTTATCTTCATGTCAAGCTCCAAGTAACTCTGCAGCAAGCGCCGGCCATCAACTGACTATTGGCGAATCAAATCGAAGACACTTACAACAAAAATAATATTGTCGGGCATGGTTGGCCAGTCATTGTTCATCCTTGAGGGACTCTTCCTGTTCCTGTGAAGTCCCCATTCCTGTGCATGTGTTAACGTTCCTCTGCATGTGTTCATATTCCTGTGCATGTGTTCACATTCCTGTGCATGTGTTCACATTCCTGTGCACGTGTTAACATTCCTGTGCATGTGTTCATATTCCTGTGCATATGTTGACGTTCTTGTGCATGTGCTAACATTTCTGTGCATGTGTTCACATTCCTGTGCATGTGTTCACATTCCTGTGCACGTGTTAACATTCCTGTGCATGTGTTCATATTCCTGTGCATATGTTGACGTTCTTGTGCATGTGCTAACATTTCTGTGCATGTGTTCACATTCCTGTGCATGTGTTCACATTCCTGTGCATGTGTTCACATTCCTGTGCATGTGTTCACATTCCTGTGCACGTGTTAACATTCCTGTGCATGTGTTCATATTCCTGTGCATATGTTGACGTTCTTGTGCATGTGCTAACATTTCTGTGCATGTGTTCACATTCCTGTGCATGTGTTCACATTCATGTGCATGTGTTCACATTCCTGTGCATGTGTTCACATTCCTGTGCATGTGTTCACATTCATGTGCATGTGATCACATTAATCTTGTTCTTGGAGCAGGTATGGGTAGAACTTAGCCCTACATGCTGCCCTTCTTGTACTGCTTCTCTGCCTCTCTCCTAGATCCAGTGTACTCATTTCTGGCCTCTTTGTATATATTGTGACTTGTGTCTAGGGTGTGACTTCCGTTTAGTCACACCCTAGACGGAAGTATATTGACAAAAGACGTATATTGTGACTTCCGTCTAGGGGTGTGTTCTCATCATTTCTTCCCTGATCTGTTGCTTTTTCTCTGTGCCTCTAGGCACTGCCTGTTGAACCCTGGGTAATGCTCCTGTAGCTTCCCTTAATTATTAATTGTAGTATGAAATTTTCTTCAGCTGTATGTGTGTACTCACTTAGTTGTGCTTGCAGTGGTTGAGATTTGGCTCTTTGGTCCCGCCTCTTAACTGTTATTCAACTGGTGTACAAAGTCCTGAGCCTACTGGGCTAAATTATTGAACCTGAGTATGGAATCCGCCTGTAATACTAACTGCCCAATGCATTCTATCTGTTAACTACTCTTACACTGAAAAAGTTCATTCTAACGTCCCTGTGGTTAATTTGAGCAATAACTTTCCACTTATTTTCCCTTGTTAGCGTACCACCCTTGCTAAACAGTTTATCTTTATCTACCCGGTCAATTCCTCTGGGAAATTTATAGTTGGTAATCATGTCTACCCTAACTCTGTCTTCAGTTTCATGAAGTTTGGTTCTAGTATTCTCTCCTCGTAGCTCATGCCTTCCAGCTCAGGAACTAGCCTTGTGGTATACCTCTTAACTTTTTCTAACTTCGTTTGTGTTTGACTAGATGTAGACTCTACACAAGAGCCGCATATTCCACTATTGGTCTGACATGTGAGGTATACAAGATATTGAATGATTCCTTACACACGTTTCTGAAGGCAGTTCTTATGTTCGCGAGCCTTACATACGCCGTTGATGTTATTCTTTTCATGTGGGCTTCAGGTGACAAGTCTTGCGTGATATCAACTCCCTGATCTTTCTCTCATTCTGATTCTAGAAGGATTTCATGCTTCAAATACACGTCTCCTGCTCCATACACCTACCTTCCTCACTTTACACTTCCTTGAGTTAATCTCTAGTTGCCATTTGTTGGTTCATTCATTCAGTTTGTCGAAGTCATCTGGTATTCCTTTCCTGCCCTCCTGTGTTTTAATCCTTCTCATAATTTCATCATCATAAGCAAACATTGAGTGGAATGAGCCTATTTCCTCTGGAAGATCATTTACGTATTCCAGAAACAGGATAGGTCCGTGTACGAAAGTCTGTGGTATTTCACTGGTGACATCACGACTTTCTGGGGACTCACCACTCGAAGTATCTCTCTGCTTCCTGTTGTTTTGGTACTCCCTTATCCACTGGAGAACCCTACCGGTTACTTCAGCTTGTTTCGCCCACTTATGCAACAGCCTCTTAAAGCAACCCGTTCTCGCAAATTCGTAAAGTCAATATTGACTTATTAACTACATGCATAGGTGATATACTAAACATAATAGATACCCTTAAAAAGATTCATAGAAAACACCAACCTTACCTAACCTTGTTAGTATCTTAAGATAAGCATCTTATTGCTTCGTAATTACAATTATTACTTAACCTATACCTATTATAGGTTAGGTAATAATTGTAATTACGAAGCAATAAGATGCTTATCTTAAGATACTAACAAGGTTAGGTAAGGTCGGTGTTTTCTATGAATCTTTTTAAGGGTATCTATTATGTTAAGTATTTTATATTATTTTGTATATTATATTATTTAAAATATTATTTTATAATATTTTAAAATATTTTTGCTAACGTACCCTTTAAGGTACGTTAGCAAAAATATTCTGATAATCCAAGCAAATGCTCTCTGCCCATCCTTCTCTTTCTAGCCTAATGCTTGTTGTTTGGTCATTGAATTGTATTAAACCTGTGAGGCACGACTTGCCATCCTTGACCTCATGATGATGGTGTGTTATAAGGTCCCTTCTCTCCAGATGTGCTAAAAGCTTTTTTCTCACAAACCTCTAGGTCATCTTGCATTGTATACAAGTTTGGGACACCATCTTGTAGCTTAGCGCCTATTGCCTATCATTTTCTGTATATTAGAAATACATTAGCTATCTTCCAACTCTCTGGTAGGTCTCCTCTTTCAGGTGACTTGCTACACACCATGAAGAGTGGCATGCAAAATTCTTCAGTATTCTCTGTTAGCATCTATGACACGATTCCGTCAGGTACAACAGCCTTTGTTACTCCCAGATCTACCAGATACCTCCTGACTTCATCTCTGGTCATTTCAATATCTTAGAAGTTTGGTTTCGGTATTCTTTCCTCGTAGCTTATATCTCTCAGCGCAGGGACTAGCCTTGTGGCATGGCTCTGAACTTTTTCTAACTTCGTTTGTGCTTGACTAGATGTGGACTCTGGAGCTGCATGGTTTGTCGCCACTCTTTAGTTCAGGGACTTCTCGAATCTCTTGATGACTTCTTCACACACCGCTTTGTCATTCTTTGTGTACCCATCCTCTTCCATTCTCAGTTTCATCACTTGTTCTTTGACTGTTGTTTTCCCCCTGATGTGTCTATACAGCAGATGTGGTTCGGGCTTGACTTTATTTGCAATGACGTGTACATGCTGTCTCTCTGCTTCTCTTCTCACTAAGGTTCTCATTTCTGTGAGTGTGTGTACTCACCTAATTGTATTTACCTGTTTGACCCTGAAGGATCGATGCATTGACTCTTGAATCCCGCCTCTCTAGCCATTAGTTGTTTATAGCAATGGCTCCTGTCCTATTTCCCTATCATATATAGTTTTACAATTATGAATAGAATTTGCTTCCACAATCTGCTCCTTAAGTGCATTACATTTTTCCACTACTCTCACGCTAAAAGAAAACTTCCAAACATCTCTGTGACTCATCTGAGTTTACAGCTTCCACCCATGTTCCCTCGTTCTGTTACTATTCTCTGTGAACATTTCGTCTATTTCCACTCTGTCAATCCCCCCCCTGAGTATTTTATATGTTCCTATCATATAACCCCCCCCCCCCTTTTCCTTCTATTTTTCTAGTGTCGTAAGGTTCTGTTCCTTCGAAGTGCTCTTCATAGCTCATCCCTCGTAACTCTGGGACAGGCCTCGTCACAAACTTCCGAATCTTTTCCAGTTTCCTTATGTGTTTCTTGAGGTTGGGGGGGGGGGGACTCCATAAAAGAGCGGCATATTCTAAGACTGGTCTAATGTAGGCAGTGTAAAGCGCCCTAAAGGCCTCTTTACTTAGGTTTCTGAATGATGTTCTGACCTTTGCCAGTGTAGAGTAAGCTGCTGTCGATATCCTATTTACATGTGCCTCAGGAGTTAGATTAGGTGTGTGTGTGTGTGTGTGAACTCACCTATTTGTACTCACCTATTTGTGCTTGCGGGGGTTGAGCTTTGGCTCTTTGGTCTCGACACTCAACTGTCAATCAACTGGTGTACAGATTCCTCAGCCTACAGGGCTCTATCATATCTACATTTGAAACTGTGTATGGATCGAGTCAGCCTCCACCAAATCACTGCCTAATGCATTCCATCCTTTAACTACTCTGACACTGAAAAAGTTCCTTCTAACGTCTCTGTGGCTCATGTGGGTACTCAGTTTCCACCTGTGTCCCCTTGTTCGCGTACCACCAGTGTTGAATAGTTCATCCTTGTTTACCCGGTCGATTCCTCCGAGGATTTTGTAGGTTGTGATCATGTCTCCCCTTACTCTTCTGTCTCCCAGTGTCGTAAGGTGCATTTCCCGCAGCCTTTCCTCGTAACTCATTGTTACGGCCCTCTTGGGTCGCAAATTGGTTCTTTCTCTGATGTTAGTAGAGTATGGGTATCCGGCCCCAAGTTAGTAGTGGCTTTCAAGGGGGTGTGCTCCGTAACGCAAGTAAATTAAAGGGGAAGGGATAAAACTGCTCTTAAACTTAAATATATATTCACCACCACCAATAAATAAACATTTAAACCGTCACACGCGGTTACTATGACTACACGTATGTACAATCACTTGTCTTCCTCAGAAGACTCTGGACGTTCACGGTGCTCAAGACGAGTGGTCCTGGTTCTCTTGTGGTCTCACGTTGAATCCTTTGAGTCTGTCAAGTCTACCCTGGCCACAGGCCAGCAAAATCACAGTTCCACTGGGGGCACCTTCGTGGAGGCCTTCAACAACAAATCCAGCCTGTAGCTGGCAGGTTCCAATCAGTTCCGCAGGTTGGGCCACTCCACGACCAATACTAGGGTAGCGAGCCCTAGGCAGGAGCCTCGTGTGACTTCACAGATCACTCTCCTCTCCACAACACCCCAGTGACTAGTCTTCTCCTCCAGTCAGCCCCGGGTACGACAAATTCTCAACTGCCGGGTACGACAAAATTCTCAAATTCTCCTCTACTAGGTCTACACCTAGTCCCAACAAAGCTGTTTGTACATCGATGGTGTCCGCTCTACCACCGTCAGGTCGACCAACGTTCCGTATAATGCAGCATCCAGGCTCGGCAATCATGCAGGGGGTGTCAACCTGTCGGAAATAGTCACTCATAATATCATCTTTCGTACCTCCTGTATCTATCATCACCTTCCAGGTCCCTCCTTTGACTGCAACACTCGCAGTGCAAATCTCCAATCCCTGGGATCTCTTCGCGATGTTTAAGAGAGCCATCATCTGTCGGGTCGTCCACTGGTCCTCACTGAGAACACACACGAGAACAAAACAAAATACTGCTAAGAAACATATGGCCAACCGAGGGATAAGCTTCCCGAGCCTGTAATGTCTATAGCCAGCTACATCCTTTAGCCTGGATTGGACCGGAGAGGGCACTAGAACCTTCACACATACCTCACATACCTCCGACGTCTGGGGAATCTCTGGCCGGTTCAATGAACGTGGTATCTTGCCATACCGCAAGTACTCAGTTGCCTTCGCTCCAGACTCTTTGGTATCCGTGGGTGTCCGTACACAAAGCCTCTCTTCTTGCTCAGTCGCTTCTGCTACCTTAACCGCATGTTCCTCGTCGGGAGAAGAATCAGGAGACTCTGCTAGCATGCTGTCAATCTGTAGGTGAGAGGAAGAATTAAACATATTTAATTCCGGGTCTGACTGTACCTGGATATTACCACTGCCTGCTGTTACCTCAGACCTTGCTGTTCCGGCCGACTCGTCCGCGACCTTGGGATGATTGTTGCTCCAATCTGTCACCAAGTCGTTGGCTAGTATCACGTCAATCCCAGCTATAGGTAGGGTATCAACTACTGCCAACGCACATGTGCCGCTGAAGTAAGGCGAGTCAAGATGTACTGGCACTAAGGGGGCGACGTACCGCGTCCTAGGAAACCCAACCAGGACAACCTTTTGTCTCCCATCCACACTCACTCCCTCGGGTAACGAGTTTCTCACGATCAGGGACTGGGCTGCTCCACTATCTCTGAGCACTACAACTGATCTACCAGTATGATCACTCGTTACATACCCGCTTGAAGTGTGAGGGGAAAACAATCTGGGTTCTTCCTGCGTAGTCGTAGACGGGCTTCCTGCTGGTAGTGTCACACAGCTCGTCAACATCACCACCCTACGAGCGCCGCTACCTCTTCTGCCTCGGCACATAGCAGCTACATGCCCTTTCTGCCCACAAGTCCAGCACACCATATTCCTCCTCGGACTCCGGTGTTTCGGACTGTTAGGACTAGTCCTTCGAGGGCTACTTGGGGGCGTCTTGTTAGCGCTTTGTGGGACGGGGGTCTCCTCTTCGTCATGACGAGGTTTGTCAAACCGACGTGGGTAATTCCTAGGAACATACCTAGTGGAAGACCGATGCGTCAGGATGTATTCCTCAGCCATGGTGGCTGCCGCACTCAAGGTCTCTACCTGCTGTTCCTCTAAGTACGTCTTTAGGTCTCCAGCCAGACAGTCTTTGAAGTCCTCTAACAGTATGAGCTGCTCGAGGTCTTCTTTGGTTTCCACCTTCCGAGAGGCACACCATTCCTGGAAAAGTCGCTCCTTGATGGTCGCGAATTCGGTGAAAGTGTGCTCTGAGGTCTTCTTCAGGTTTCTAAACTTTTGCCTGTAAGCCTCAGGTACCAATTGGTACGCCATGAGCACTACTTTCTTCACCTTGTTGTAATCGCCAGAGTCATCAAGGGACAATGTGGAGTAGGCGATTTGGGCCTTCCCAGTCAAGACAGACTGTATCATGATGGCCCAATTCTCCTTTGGCCACTCCAAAGAGGCTGCGACTTTCTCGAAGGCCGCGAAGAACTTCGAAACTTCCTTCTCGTTGAACTTCGGGACCATTTTGATGTTCCTTACCGGATCGAAACCACTCGTTTCCATTCTTTGCCTCCCACCGCCTAACCGCAATACTTCTAGCTCATGTTGTCTCTCTTTCTTTTTCTTCTCTCTCTCGCTCTTCTCTTTCTCGTTTCTCTTCTCTTTCTCGCTCTTCTCTTTCTCGTTTCTCTTCTCTTTCTCGCTCTTCTCTTCTTTCTTCTCTTTCTAGTTCTAAACGCCTCATCGCCAATTCTTTACCTTTCATCTCCATTTCTTTATCTTTTAATTCTCGTTCTAATTCTAACTTCTTCCATTCTATCTCGCGATTTATCTCTAAGGCACGCATTTTGACTGTAAGTAAACTTATATTTAGCTCACCTGCGTCACTGTCAATGTCACTGCCCTTATCTTCCTTTACAGTGAAAGCTACTTCCTCACTTTCTTTCGTAATTTGTGCCTCGCCTTCCTGTTTCTCTTCGACCTTCAAATGCCGGTGAACCATGGACAAGATCTCCACGCGGGAATCACTGGCACGTATCTTGATCTCCAGGTAGGCACTCACCAGTACGAGTTCCTGTTTGCCCAGGTATTTTAATCTGGCAAGACAGTTCTCCCTGTTCAGAAAAGCCTGAACATCGTCCAGATCATCGATGGTCGCTTTTTCCGTCATTGTCACTGAGATGGAGCACTAGCACTTAACACACCACTTTCACGTTAACACTTAACGCATCGATCACTGTTTTACGTCAATATTGCACTTTATCGCACCTTTTACCGCACTTGCCAATATTGCACGTAATTACACCGGGCACCGCACTACACAATATTGCACTTAATCACAGCGAGCACCGCACTTGCCAATATTGCATTTAATCACAACGAGCACCGCACTACACAATATTGCACTTAATCACAGCGAGCACCGCACTACACAATATTGCACTTAATCACTCCGAGCACCGCACTACACAATATTGCACTTAATCACTCCGAGCACCGCACAGGACGTATAACGTCCTAATAGTCACACACAGGGGGAATTATTTACAGGGATTGCGCCACTTCACCACCCCTGTCAAACATACTTGACAAAGGGTCGGATCCCGCTGGGGATGCTAATTATGTTACGGCCCTCTTGGGTCGCAACTGGGTTCTTTCTCTGATGTTAGTAGAGTATGGGTATCCGGCCCCAAGTTAGTAGTGGCTTTCAAGGGGTGTGCTCCGTAACGCAAGTAAATTAAAGGGGAAGGGATAAAACTGCTCTTAAACTTAAATATATATTCACCACCACCAATAAATAAACATTTAAACCGTCACACGCGGTTACTATGACTACACGTATGTACAATCACTTGTCTTCCTCAGAAGACTCTGGACGTTCACGGTGCTCAAGACGAGTGGTCCTGGTTCTCTTGTGGCCTCACGTTGAATCTTTTGATTCTCTCAAGTCTACCCTGGCCATAGGCCAGCCAAATCACAGTTCCACTGGGGGCACTGTCGTGGAGGCCTTCAACCACAAATCCAGCCTGTAGCTGGCAGGTTCCAATCAGTTCCGCAGGTTAGGCCACTCCACGACCGATACTAGGGTAGCGAGCCCTAGGCAGGAGCCTCGTGTGACTTCACAGATCACTCTCCTCACCACAACACCCCAGTGACTAGTCTTCTCCTCCAGTCAGCCCCGGGTACGACAAATCCTCAACTGCCACGTCACAGGCAGGCTAACACAACAGTGTTCATCCGGGGGGTGACTCACAGCTTCAGCAGCAGAAGCGTGGAGATTCTACAGCTGCCTTGGGTAGACTCATCCACCTTCCATTACAGCAGTCCCAGGTCGACTGTAATCAGACACGTCATCAGTACTAGTTACACTCTGGGGCACCTCACTTACAGGCTTAGACACAAACGCCTACCTATCCACTCCATAGATGGCGTTGCTGTCTAAGCGTCACCTCACCAGAGGTCATCAGTGGCTACGTCACAAGCTGATTAGGACAGGAAACTAGCCCTTGTGGCCAGTATATCTCGTCCTCACTAGATGGCGTCGTATATTTGGAGGGGGTTTCGGGAGCTGACCCACAGATGGCGTAGTCGTCACTGCTCCGGGCTCGGACGCTGGACTCGGGTCCGTAACACTCATGCCTCTTAGTTCTGGGACTAGTCTAGTGGCATACTTTTGAACTTTTTCAAAGTTTCGTCTTGTGCTTGACAAGGTACGGGCTCCATGCTGGGGCCGCATACTCCAGGATTGGTCTTACATATGTGGTGTACAGTTCCTCTCAGTCAACGCTAGAGGCAGGACGTACAGGACCTTGTGTGCTGATATTTATCCTACCTGAAGTAATAATACCAAGAAGTACATGTGTGTGTTACTCCAAGACCCTAAGCAAGACCTACACAAAAGGAAGTAACAATACAAACAAAAAGGAAAGAGGAACACACAATACTGGTGAGCAGGGAGGGATATCTCTCAAGCAAAACCTCCCCTCGTGTGCCTCTCACGACGCCATAGCAAGCACAAGCCACCTACCACAGCAACACTTGCTTTCGTCGATAATCTTACTAGTCCAGGGTCCTACCAGACAACTATTGCACTAGGTCAACGTCTCCAAGTAAGGCAGTTATTTCCAACAAGAACATTATTTCATCCAGGGAGGAGGAAAGGCCAGCTTCACCCAGCCATTTTGAATTTCAAACGTCCAGAGACGCTGCAGCCTACTCGCCCAGATTTTCGTTGGTGCTCCCTAGCTACTGTTATCGCCGCCGAGTATCAACTCCAGCGCCTTTTGAAGTGTACTGCTCACTGGATGGAGTATTTTCTACAAACAACATTCATCTGTACTCTTCGTTTCTGTAATCGTCTCCCTCGTCCTCCCATGACGTCACGGCAGCCCATGACGTCACAGCAGTCCATGACGTCAGCCCAGGTTCAGGAAACCGACGCCAGGATCGCCTCCAGATGTAAACAACGCCGCCACTCACCTCCCCCTCCCCCCCTTCCCCACACGACTCCTCATGGATTGTTTTTCACGATAGCCAAAGTTGTTCTGAGGATACCACAGCCCGAAGCTAAGTAAACTATAGCTGGTACACACTGTGCTATACAATAATTGCGATTTAATAAGGAAATAACCCTGTATATCAAATATTCTTTCCTCCAGTGACTTGATAAGAGGAATTAGCTGCCATTCCTCACTCAATTCCTTTTTGTGGTGTTTGGTGCTACAAGTTCCATTGTTCATTAGTAATGTTATGTTAAGTGATTCCAAGTACATTCTGGTACAGTGTATTAAGTATAAATAATATTGTTTTTTTCAGCAGTTGAAGTGCATTATAGACAAATTTTATGTTTTCCCTAGACCTTAATCTGAAGTTTCCTTTAGCATTTTATATTAAATTTTACAGTATCTGTGTTTATAGTACTGTACTCTATAACTTTATTTTAAGCTAATTACAGCAGTTGCTATAACATTGCAAAATATTCTTGTATTCTTTCCACAGTGCTTTTTTTTATTATTATTATTATTATTATTATTATTATTTACACATTTACAGAAAGTAAATTTGTTTTAAATTCTTGATGCCTTATTGCTACATGTTCTGCATTACATGTTAATTCTTTTGTGTATATTTTTCTACATTTTATCCATTATTAAGTATCATATTGTACTACATGTTGAGTGTTGTATACTTGTGTAATTATTTTCATGAAATTTGCATCTCTCAGTTTTATGATAAAATTTACTATGCTTTACCTGATCCAATTAATTTACATAACTCCAGTTTCAAGCCATGTGCATACCAGATTGCATATTTAATTTATAATTTTGCTAATTCATATATTTTGTGTGTGTGTGAGGGGTGGAGGCCAGCACAACGCTTGCTGCCAGGTACACACCACAGCGTTGCCAAGTGTATCTGCAGCTTATTCACACCTCTCTACCTGATATTAATACTACGGTACGGTTAGTGTTATATATAATTTTTCAGTGGTTAGTTTTATTACACTGTATACAGAAGGTGTTTGTGCACACTAAGGAGCTACACATGTGACAAAATGATACATTTGGCAAGAATCTTAGCTCGGACTGAGTGACCTTGAAAACAAGCGCGCCTATGTGGAGCAGAGAGGCCTAACTCCTCGTGCCCCGCCTCTTAGCAGTGCTTCTGCATGCATAAACAGTGTGTGAATCTTTCCTTCTGATCGTGCGATATGATTGGAGTCCCTTTGCTGTGTGGTTGATGTGTAACTCTGTGGTTCGTGCTGTGTGCAGCTGTGAACCTGCCCAGCCGACACTCGAGGCATGGCGACTGCTGCCTCTAAGGCAGGTGCTGCCACAGTGGTCTCACACCAGAGTGCTAGTACATCAAGTGGTCTACACGAGGAAGATACAAGCATGGTATCTTTCACAGTGGACTCAAATGCTGGACAGGAGGAGCCTGATAGTGACGAAACTCCTTGGACAACTGTATCGTCCCGGAGGAAGACACAAGGAGTCAAAAATATCATAAATCGTAACCATGAGAAGAAAAGAACCAACCTGCAGTTTCCCTCGGGCACGGGAACTGCAGCAAAATATGCATGGTTGGCTGAGGCAGCCAAAAAACACCCTGGTGGTGGGTATTGGTTGGCGAATAGACATGCAAACCATGTTCGTATGAACAGTACTGATGAGATGGTGCAATATTTCTGTACTCAAGAGCTTGCTGGTATAATAATGAGGAAACCACCACCGCCTGCTCATACCCACAGGACACCTGTCATCATTTTTGGTCTGGACCTCTACCAGGATCACACACTGGTAGAGCAGCATGAATATATTTTCAATGCAAAAAGAACTAAGGTCAGAGAGACTATTCTCGCCAACTGGACCAGCGAAGAGACTCCGCCGGAAAGATTTACTGTTCCAAGTGCTTATCGGCAACTAACAATGAAGATTTACAACCCTCCCAGGCGCAGGTGTTACAAGTGCCAACGGTGGAATCATGTTGCAAGGAACTGTTGGAATGATGAGCGGTGTGGCCACTGTGCCGGAAAGCATGCAACGTCTGTGTGTGATGCTAAAAAGGGTGGTGCACTAAAACTGAGGTGTGCAAACTGTCACATGGAGGGAGTTCCCGCCTGGCATGGGGACTGTACCTCACTCCCGCCGAGACGGGCTGCCAGGGGTACACCAGCTGGGGGCGCCAGTAACCACCCTGGCTCATCTGCTGTGCCCCCACCGGTCACTCCGTCACACTCCCCCCCCTTAACCAACCACTCCAACGCCACGGCTAGTAGCTCGAGTGACACAGTTGTAGGTCCTACCTATTCATGTTGGTCGGGGGGCCTGGATCAGGCACAGAAAATTAGTGAGCTTTTATGCATACAGTAGAAAAACAAAACAAAATTGTGGAAAACCTGACCAAGCAGATAACCGAACACAATAAGGAAATCATGCACCAATAGACGATGATAACCACTCTTCAGGACACTGTGAGAGTATTAATAACTGAGTGCAGGCCACACCAACCTGGGGTACCACCATGTGCTCCCATGCGGCCAGTACCCCAGGGGAGACCCCAGCAGGGGGTGTCCCAGCCCTCACACCAGCTGGGCTCTCCCACCACGGCTCCCCACACCCCAGCCTCATCAACGCAGTGCGCTATGAACAGAGGTAAACTATTCCACGTAGAAACGCATAGTGCTGTCGATGTGTATTATGGGTCAACTGATCCTGATGATGAACGTAGTGACACTGAGGGTGAGAACTTTAATGGTGATGACGATCAAGATGTTGATACCGGGTCTAATAAACTCTGTTTGAAGGAATACAGTAGTGGAAATGTTGAAAGTGATTGTGGTAAAGAACAAAGTGAAACCAGTGACGCTTGTAGTGATAGTGACGAAGTTCAACTGGACGTGGATGCCCGCCTCGGGCCGCGCACGCCACATCCCAGATGGTTCCGCCGTGACACATTTAAAGAAATGGTGACAGGTGATGTGCTGACTGAAGAGGAAAAAGAAGCTGTAATAAAGCACTACAACCGGTATGTAGACATACTTGCTTTCCTGAAACTGCAGACTGATAAAGTACAAAAGAACAATGGCGGCCTCTGAATCTCATAAGAACAAGTACAGTGTCATCAAGATACTCAGTTGGAATATTGCTTCTCTTAGAAAACGGTATTCAGATCTCCATCATAAGGTTATGACTGAAGACATAGATATTGTCTGCCTCCAGGAAACCCTAACTCCCGCAGGTAAAACCCCGTAGAATTTGCCTAGTTATCAGTGTTATAATCCCAGATCAAAAAATACGTGTCTTATGTATGTTAAAAAATCCCTGCCGCATGAGCCACTTCCCGCCCAACAACGAGAGGGGTTTCAATATCATGGTATCCGGGTACACGTTGGTAACTCTACACTTAATGTTTTGAACGCCTATGCACCTACTGGCCTCTTCCAGTATACTGACCTACCTAGTTTTGCACATACTGATTCTACAATATTAATTGGGGATTTAAATGCTAAACACAAACAATTAGGGGATCAACTTACAAACACCAATGGGAGAAGATTGTTGGCACTTCTCGATGCATATGATGATGTTCAAATTTTCAGTAAGAATCAACCAACGCAAATATATGGAGGAGTCCTAGATAGGTGCATTGGCTTTAACCTGTCATACACAACTCATGAGACTGATATTATGGATGACTTAATGTCTGACCATTTAGCCATAACAGCTAACATACACGTGGCTAATGTTGACCTACCTGGCACTAAGCTGAGTAGACGCAGGCTAACAGTAAGGAAAGAGCAAGAAAAATTCTTTATAGACAGCATAGAACATTGGTATAACAATTATGAGCCTGAGAATGTACAACAGTTTTATGATGACCTCATAAATAATACCTATGAGGCCATCAAAAATAGTGAGTCATGCCAAACAAAAAGAAGTACTGGTAAACAGGTCAGACACAACCAGTACTATGAAGATACTAAACTGAAAGAGCTTAAATCAATTGCTAGACAGACAGGTAAAACATATAAGAACCTTAGAACTCCTCAAATGTTAAAACTGTTTCAGGCCGCGCTTGCAGCGGCAAGGGAGAGAATGACTGAACTGAGACAAAATAAATGGGAGGGTTTTGTTAGTGGACTTAACCTGCATACTCCCCTGGGCAAAGCCTGGAAAGGCATAAACAAAATTATTGGTAAAAATAGTAGACAAGTTTCACACCCAAACCCGCTACAGAAAGGCAATCAGTTAATTGCAAAATGGGCTCAGGTTTCCAGCCTTGGAATGTTACCAGCTAGCACTAGGGAGAAATTGCGGGAGAGGTCCACACACAGAAATGCTCTCATAAATTTCATGTTGAGCAAGCAACATGATGAATGTGATGTTCCATATACAGATTATGAATTGGATGCAGCCCTCTCCAGGGGCAGGAGCACTGCTCCTGGTGAGGTATCACCTATGATATTCTAAGAATCCTACATCGTGTACCCGGTAACCCATTATTAGAATTGTTTAATGCCAGCTATGTCACTGGGCAGTTGCCTGAATCATGGACCACCAGTCTTACGGTACCTGTACCAAAGCCTGGACAACCTGATGCTTTCCGTCCCATCTCACTGAACATTTGCATGTGCAAAACCTTTGAGAGAATGGTGCTTAATAGATTATTGTATAGAGTTAAAAAGCACATGTCACCTGATATCAATGGTTTCACACATGGTAAAAGTGTACACAACTGTATCACAACCTTTCTTACTGTTCATGGAGATAAAAGGCACAAGTACACAACATTTCTTGATTTAAAAAATGCCTTTGATATTGCTAATAGGGAAGTGATTATGTATGAATTAGCGAGAATGGATATAGGGGGACATTTATTACAATGGATACGAGGCTATCTTACCAACCGAAAGTCCTCTGCACTGTTCCAAGGCTACAGGAGTGAAACTAAAGTAATGCAACTAGGCACCCCACAAGGAGGAGTACTTAGTCCTACCTTGTTTAATGTTCTAATTAATGCTTTACTAAAATCAATCCCAATTAGTCCGGCAAACATCACTATCAGCTATGCAGATGACATCCTTGTGCATACTAAAACCCACCGCGAAATGCAAACAGTCTTAAATTGTATACATACAGCTTGTGAGAGCCTTGGTCTTGTAATCAACGCTGCTAAAACTAAGGTATTTAACAGACAAATTGGCAACCGCAAAAGTGGACCACGAAAACTTAAGATAGACAACATACCAATAGACTATGTCTCTTCTTTCAAATACCTTGGAGTCTCTGTCCCTTGTACCTCAACTGCAGTCAATAAGTTACATCAACAATGTAGAGACAGACTCAAGGCTCTCAGAACTGTAGTGGGGTACAGCCCGAAATATGGTGTTAATATTAGAATAGCAAGAATGATGTATTTAGCGTATATAAGGTCTCTGATAGACTATCATGCACCATCTTTGGTCCTGCAGAATGGCAAAAGTATTGATAGACTGGAAAAAAATGCAAAATGAAGCACTCAGAATTATACTTGGCTGTCCTATAACTACCAAAGTTCTCAACATGCGGAAAGAATTAAATATACTTAGCATTCGAGATAGAATATTTGAAATTAATCTTATGATGGGACTAAAGCTGCTGCGTGATAACAAAAACAACATTGTGTCAGTTGCACTGTTAGAACACATACGAAATGGAACTAGCGAGTCTAAATGGATTCAAAGAACTGCCACTCATATTAAAATGATGGGACTGCACGATGTATATACAGATGAAAGAGTACAGCACTTCCTTCCACCCTGGCAGATAGTACCTTTTGACATCCTGACCCCTGCATACCCCACCAAGAAACTAATCACAAGCAACCCTCATGCTCAGCTTGCTGCTAAATTAAGCACCATAGAGCACATTCACAATATACAAGCTGAAAACAACACTGCACAGACCATATACACTGACGGATCACTCAATACAGCTACAGGGAGGGCAGGAAGTGCTGTTATTGCTCATCAGCCCGATGGCAGCACAATTCAAAGAAATATCCGAATTAGTAACTGGGCGTCCACAATGCAGGCCGAGTTGGTAGCGATACTGGTAGCACTCGAAATTATTGACAACACTGAAGTAGACAGCTTAATTATTTCTGACTCCCTATCCTCACTACGAGCAATAAACAGTTTGCAATCAAGTAATAACGTGCTTGTCTTGGAAGCTAGACGTAGATATGTAAGAATACTTAGCAAGAGGGTAAATATAAAAATGTTGTGGATTCCTTCTCACATTGACATGCAGGAACATGACAAAGTTGACGCCCTTGCTAAGGCTGCAGTAAATAAAGACAGTATTGAACGGAATCTTGAGTTATCAAATAGGTCCCTTAAAAGTGTCATTAGACGAGAACTCCTGGATGGATTTGAAGAAAGTAGAACAGTGCAAACTGGAACTAGTAGGTCCATTGTTCATCACAATGAAATGTGTGAAGTAAAACATGTGTATGGGGCAAGTAACAAAGTCAGTAGACTAACAGATGTTGTCACAGCTCGTATAAGACATGGCTACAAGTATCTCTGGCAGTTCGGCTTGTATAGGGATCTAGATGAAGTAAAGTGTAAAGTGTGTGGACATAGGCAGGGACACACACTCGAACACTATATCTTGGATTGTTGTAAAATTGAGCCTTTTAGAGATAAATCTAAGCTCACTCTGTATGATATGGCAACCTATCTTATTACCATGGATAAATTACCTGAAATCCTTGCACTGTACCCACATTTTGCTTCCAGTAGATGAACGACATATGAGATTCAGAAACAAGTAGTGTATTGTGAGGACTAATAATAAACAGAAGCTCCCCTATGACTCTGTAATATCCCCATTGGCCAAACTATTATGTATTAACGATAAGACCTACCATTAATGTATGATGCCTTACTGTAAATATGTAGCTCTTGTAATAGCACTTTCTCTGTAACTAGCTGACATTGTATCTATAAGGTGTGAAGGATTGAAGAAATTGTTTATGTAATAATCTAAGATGAGGTCTGATAAACACCTTTTGTGCCCTCTGTAATGCTTTTGCGCTACCGCTCACAGGATGAGTATGGGGTGCACAATAAACTAGCCGCCTTCGGCGGCAACAATCAAAATCAAAATCAATATGTGGTGTACAAGATTCTGAATGATTCCTTACACAGGTTCCTGAACGCTGTTCTGATGTTAGCCAGCCTCGCATATGCCGCAGACGTTATTCTTTTTATGTGGGCTTCAGGAGACAGGTTTGGTGTGATATCAACTCCTAGATCTTTCTCTCTGTTCGTTTCATTAAGTACTTCACCTCCTATTCTGTATCCTGTGTCTGGCCTCCTATTTCCACTGTCTAGTTTCATTACTTTGCATTTACTCGGGTTGAACTTCAACAGCCATTTGTTGGACCATTCACTCAGTCTGTCTAGGTCATCTTGTAGCCTCCTACTATCGTCCTCAGTTTCAATCCTCC